>NC_086449.1:572309668-572494668 GCF_028390025.1 Pseudophryne corroboree
GGGTGAAGCCATTTATTGTCAAACAACTGTGTTTACTCTTTTTAGATCATAATGACAACAAAAACTACCCAAATGACCCTGATCAAAAGTTTACATACCCCAGTTCTTAATACCGTGTATTGCCCCCTTTAACATCAATGACAGCTTGAAGTCTTTTGTGGTAGTTGTGGATGAGGTTCTTTATTTTCTCAGATGGTAAAGCTGACCATTCTTCTGGGCAAAAAGCCTCCAGTTCCTATACATTCTTGGGCTGTCTTGCATGAACTGCACATTTGAGATCACCCCAGAGTGGCTCAATGATATTGAGGTCAGGAGACTGAGATGGCCACTCCAGAACCTTCACTTTATTCTGCTGTAGCCAATGACAGGTCGACTTGGCCTTGTGTTTTGGATCATTGTCATTGTCCGGGCTGATGAGTGCAAATTTTCCTCCAGTATTTTCTGATAACATGCTGCATTCATCTTGCCATCAATTTTGACAAAGTTTCCAGTGCCTTTGTAGCTCACACATCCCCAAAACATCAGCGATCCACCTCCGTGTTTCACAGTAGGAATGGTGTACCTTTCATCATAGGCCTTGTTGACTCCTCTCCAAATGTAACGTTTATGGTTGTGGCCAAAAAGTTCAATTTTGGTCTCATCACTCCAAATGACTTTGTTCCAGAAGTTTTGAGGCTGGTCTCTGTGCTGTTTGGAGTATTGTAAGCGGGATGCTTTGTGGCATTTGCGTAGTAATGGCTTTCTTCTGGCGACTCGACCATGCAGCCCATTTTTCTTCAAATGCCTCCTTATTGTGCATCTTGAAACAACCACACCACTTTTTTTTAGAGAGTCCTGTATTTCAGCTGAAGTTATTTGTGGATTTTTCTTTGCATCCCGAACAATTTTCCTGGCAGTTGTGGCTGAAATTTTTGTTTGTCTACCTGACCGTGATTTGGTTTCCACAGAATACCTCATTTTCCACTTCTTAATTAGAGTTTGAACACTGCTGATTGGCATTCTCAATTGCTTGGATATCTTTTTATATCCCTTTCCTGTTTTATACAATTCAATTACCTTTTTCCGCAGATCCTTTAACAATTCTTTTGCTTTCCCCATGACTCAGAATCCAGACACGTCAGTGCAGCACTGGATGAAAGATGCAAGTGTCTTTCAGGAGTCCAGAAACTCACTGACCTTTTATACACACACACTGATTACAAGCAAACAGATCACAGGTGAGGATGGTTACTTTTAGTAGCCATTCAAACCCGTTTGTGTCAACTTGTGTGCATGTTATCAGGCCAAAATCTCCAGGGTATGTAAACTTTTGATCAGGGTCATTTGGGTAGTTTCTGTGGTCATTATGATTTAAAAAGAGTAAACACAGTTGTTTGACAATAAATGGCTTCACCCAACCACTAACCATGAGTGAAAGAAAAGTTTGTGAGTTATCATTCATATTCTCTGACAAATGGCCAGAAAATCACAAATTCTGCCAGGGTATGTAAAGTTCTGAGCACAACTGTATATTATGAAGACATATATATATATATATATATATATATGTGTACATATATACACTGCTCAAACAAATAAAGGGAACACTAAAATAACACATCCTAGATCTGAATGAATGAAATATTCTTATTAAATACTTTGTTCTTTACATAGTTGAATGTGCTGACAACAAAATCACACAAAAATGATCAATGGAAATCAAATTTATTAACTCATGGAGGTCTGGAGTTGGAGTCACACTCAAATTAAAGTGGAAAAACACACTACAGGCTGATCCAACTTTGATGTAATGTCCTTAAAACAAGTCAAAATGAGGCTCAGTAGTGTGTGTGGCCTCCACATGCCTGTATGACCTCCCTACAACTCCTGGGCATGCTCCTGATGAGGTGGCGGATGGTCTCCTGAGGGATCTCCTCCCAGACCTGGACTAAAGCATCCACCAACTCCTGGACAGTCTGTGGTGCAACGTGGCGTGTGTGGATGGAGCGATACATGATGTCCCAGATGTGCTCAATTGGATTCAGGTCTGGGGAACAGGCGGGCCAGTCCATAGCATAAATGCCTTCGTCTTGCAGGAACTGCTGACACACTCCAGCCACATGAGGTCTAGCATTGTCTTGCATTAGGAGGAACCCAGGGCCAACCGCACCAGCATATGGTCCCACAAGGGGTCTGAGGATCTCATCTCGGTACCTAATGGCAATCAGGCTACCTCTGGCGAGCACATGGAGGGCTGTGCGGCCCCCCAAAGAAATGCCACCCCACACCATTACTGACCCACTGCCAAACCGGTCATGCTGGAGGATGTTGCAGGCAGCAGAACGTTCTCCTTGGCGTCTCCAGACTCTGTCACGTCTGTCACATGTGCTCAGTGAGAACCTGCTTTCATCTGTGAAGAGCACAGGCCGCCAGTGGCGAATTTGCCAATCTTGGTGTTCTCTGGCAAATGCCAAACGTCCTGCACGGTGTTGGGCTGTAAGCACAACCCCCACCTGTGGACGTCGGGCCCTCATACCATCCTCATGGAGTCTGTTTCTGATCGTTTAAGTAGACACATGCACATGTGTGGCTTGCTGGAGGTCATTTTGCAGGGCTCTGGCAGTGCTCCTCCTGTTCTTCCTTGCACAAAGGCGGAGGTAGCGGTCCTGCTGCTGGGTTGTTGCCCTTCTATGGCCTCCTCCACGTCTCCTGATGTACTGGCCTGTCTCCTGGTAGCGCCTCCATGCACTGGACACTACGCTGACAGACACAGCAAACCTTCTTGCCACAGTTCGCATTGATGTGCCATCCTGGATGAGCTGCACTACCTGAACCACTTGTGTGGGTTGAAGACTCCGTCTCATGCTACCACTAGAGTGAAAGCACTGCCAGCTTTCAAAAGTGACCAAAACATCAGCCAGAAAGCATAGGACCTGAGAAGTGGTCTGTGGTCACCACCTGCAGAACAACTCCTTTATTGGGGGTGTCTTGCTAATTGCCTATAACTTCCACCTCTTGTCTATTCCATTTGCACAACAACATGTGAAATTGATTGTCAATCAGTGTTGCTTCCTAAGTGGACAGTTTGATTCACTTGGAGTTACATTGTGTTGTTTAAGTGTTCCCTTTACTTTTTGAGCAGTGTATATCTATATATGAAGGGGGGGGGCACCAATATTTGACTTGCCTCCGGGCAACTGGCACAAACTTATGCCACTGATGGGATGCACTGTTTTTTTCTTAAAATATGCATAACCTGTATGGTAAATACCGATGCCACTGTACATAGACATGTATATAAATGTAATGGCACCAACAGATGAGGTACCAGAAATTTCTAGAGCCTCACATGCCGGAAGCCGGAGAGAGTCCCGGTGCAAGAGGCAACGGTATAAGAGTAGGAGCCCTCTGACAGTTATGGCGGATGGATCCTGGAGGAGGGCTTGAGGAGGGGATGCTGGGAGCCATGAACATATGTGAAGAGAGACCACGTCTGTGAGGTCAGGACGGTGGAGTAATCCTGGTATCCTCATAGCCTCCCTAGTAGGAGTGGCCAGACGTCATTCACAAACACACCTGTCGACGGCCTCACGATATATCGGCAATTCGATGGAACAGCCAATATATTGCCTAGCTTTATAGTTTTGCCTCACTGACATTTTAAATAGAAAGTGGATAATACCCATTACTTACTTACAGTAGTCACTACCCTCAGAGGCAGCAGCACTGTTATAGTGTCCACTGACAAGCACAGCAAGCTGACTCAGATATTACTGACTTACAGTATATCAGCGACGTGCGGTGAGGTAAGTGACTCAAGAAGCACTGGGTTGTACCAGAGCCAGATTTACTCACAATATATGAGCCAATGGGTTCATGTGGACATTATACACAGGTGTATCAGTATATACTACTAGAAATTTGGTGAGTTTTGATCAGAGATGTGTGGAAAAGATAGACACTGCCTCACCTGCCATAGACTTTTTGCTCCAGAGTTTTGCTTATAAAAATGATTAGAATAATACAAAGAAGATAAGAGATGTAGTTATTAGAGATGTGCACTTGAAATTTTTCGGGTTTTGTGTTTTGGTTTTGGGTTCGGTTCCGCGGCCGTGTTTTGGGTTCGACCGCGTTTTGGCAAAACCTCACTGAATTTTTTTTGTCGGATTCGGGTGTGTTTTGGATTCGGGTGTTTTTTTCAAAAAACCCTAAAAAACAGCTTAAATCATAGAACTTGGGGGTCATTTTGATCCCAAAGTATTATTAACCTCAAAAACCATAATTTCCACTCATTTTCAGTCTATTCTGAACACCTCACACCTCACAATATTATTTTTAGTCCTAAAATTTGCACCGAGGTCGCTGGATGACTAAGCTAAGCGACCCTAGTGGCCGACACAAACACCTGGCCCATCTAGGAGTGGCACTGCAGTGTCACGCAGGATGGCCCTTCCAAAAAACACTCCCCAAACAGCACATGACGCAAAGAAGAAAAAAAGAGGCGCAATGAGGTAGCTGTGTGAGTAAGCTAAGCGACCCTAGTGGCCGACACAAACACCTGGCCCTTCTAGGAGTGGCACTGCAGTGTCACGCAGGATGGCCCTTCCAAAAAACACTCCCCAAACAGCACATGACGCAAAGAAGAAAAAAAGAGGCGCAATGAGGTAGCTGTGTGAGTAAGCTAAGCGACCCTAGTGGCCGACACAAACACCTGGCCCATCTAGGAGTGGCACTGCAGTGTCACGCAGGATGGCCCTTCCAAAAAACACTCCCCCAACAGCACATGACGCAAAGAAGAAAAAAAGAGGCGCAATGAGGTAGCTGTGTGACTAAGCTAAGCGACCCTAGTGGCCGACACAAACACCTGGCCCATCTAGGAGTGGCACTGCAGTGTCACACAGGATGGCCCTTCCAAAAAACACTCCCCAAACAGCACATGACGCAAAGAAGAAAAAAAGAGGCGCAATGAGGTAGCTGTGTGAGTAAGCTAAGCGACCCTAGTGGCCGACACAAACACTTGGCCCATCTAGGAGTGGCACTGCAGTGTCACGCAGGATGGCCCTTCCAAAAAACACTCCCCAAACAGCACATGACGCAAAGAAGAAAAAAAGAGGCGCAATGAGGTAGCTGTGTGAGTAAACTAAGCGACCCTAGTGGCCGACACAAACACCTGGCCCATCTAGGAGTGTCACTGCAGTGTCACGCAGGATGGCCCTTCCAAAAAACACTCCCCTAACAGCACATGACGCAAAGAAGAAAAAAAGAGGCGCAATGAGGTAGCTGTGTGAGTAAGCTAAGCGACCCTAGTGGCCGACACAAACACCTGGCCCATCTAGGAGTGGCACTGCAGTGTCACGCAGGATGGCCCTTCCAAAAAACACTCCCCAAACAGCACATGACGCAAAGAAGAAAAAAAGAGGCGCAATGAGGTAGCTGTGTGAGTAAGCTAAGCGACCCTAGTGGCCGACACAAACACCTGGCCCATCTAGGAGTGGCACTGCAGTGTCACGCAGGATGGCCCTTCCAAAAAACACTCCCCAAACAGCACATGACGCAAAGAAGAAAAAAAGAGGCGCAATGAGGTAGCTGTGTGAGTAAGCTAAGCGACCCTAGTGGCCGACACAAACACCTGGCCCATCTAGGAGTGGCACTGCAGTGTCACGCAGGATGGCCCTTCCAAAAAACACTCCCCAAACAGCACATGACGCAAAGAAGAAAAAAAGAGGCGCAATGAGGTAGCTGTGTGAGTAAGCTAAGCGACCCTAGTGGCCGACACAAACACCTGGCCCATCTAGGAGTGGCACTGCAGTGTCACGCAGGATGGCCCTTCCAAAAAACACTCCCCAAACAGCACATGACGCAAAGAAAAATGAAAGAAAAAAGAGGTGCAAGATGGAATTGTCCTTGGGCCCTCCCACTCACCCTTATGTTGTATAAACAGGACATGCACACTTTAACCAACCCATCATTTCAGTGACAGGGTCTGCCACACGACTGTGACTGAAATGACGGGTTGGTTTGGACCCCCACCGAAAAAGAAGCAATTAATCTCTCCTTGCACAAACTGGCTCTACAGAGGCAAGATGTCCACCTCATCATCATCCTCCGATATATCACCGTGTACATCCCGCTCCTCACAGATTATCAATTCGTCCCCACTGGAATCCACCATCTCTGCTCCCTGTGTACTTTGTGGAGGCAATTGCTGCTGGTCAATGTCTCCACGGAGGAATTGATTATAATTCATTTTAATGAACATCATCTTCTCCACATTTTCTGGAAGTAACCTCGTACGCCGATTGCTGACAAGGTGAGCGGCGGCACTAAACACTCTTTCGGAGTACACACTTGTGGTAGGGCAACTTAGGTAGAATAAAGCCAGTTTGTGCAAGGGCCTCCAAATTGCCTCTTTTTCCTGCCAGTATAAGTACGGACTGTCTGACGTGCCTACTTGGATGCGGTCACTCATATAATCCTCCACCATTCTTTCAATGGGGAGAGAATCATATGCAGTGACAGTAGACGACATGTCCGTAATCGTTGTCAGGTCCTTCAGTCCGGACCAGATGTCAGCATCAGCAGTCGCTCCAGACTGCCCTGCATCACCGCCAGCGGGTGGGCTCGGAATTCTGAGCCTTTTCCTCGCACCCCCAGTTGCGGGAGAATGTGAAGGAGGAGATGTTGACAGGTCGCGTTCCGCTTGACTTGACAATTTTGTCACCAGCAGGTCTTTGAACCCCAGCAGACTTGTGTGTGCCGGAAAGAGAGATCCAAGGTAGGTTTTAAATCTAGGATCGAGCACGGTGGCCAAAATGTAGTGCTCTGATTTCAACAGATTGACCACCCGTGAATCCTTGTTAAGCGAATTAAGGGCTCCATCCACAAGTCCCACATGCCTAACGGAATCGCTCCCTTTTAGCTCCTCCTTCAATGCCTCCAGCTTCTTCTGCAAAAGCCTGATGAGGGGAATGACCTGACTCAGGCTGGCAGTGTCTGAACTGACTTCACGTGTGGCAAGTTCAAAAGGTTGCAGAACCTTGCACAACGTTGAAATCATTCTCCACTGCGCTTGAGACAGGTACATTCCACCTCCTATATCGTGCTCAATTGTATAGGCTTGAATGGCCTTTTGCTGCTCCTCCAACCTCTGAAGCATATATAGGGTTGAATTCCACCTCGTTACCACTTCTTGCTTCAGATGATGGCAGGGCAGGTTCAGGCGTTTTTGGTGGTGCTCCAGTCTTCTGTACGTGGTGCCTGTACGCCGAAAGTGTCCCGCAATTCTTCTGGCCACCGACAGCATCTCTTGCACGCCCCTGTCGTTTTTTTAAAAATTCTGCACCACCAAATTCAAGGTATGTGCAAAACATGGGACGTGCTGGAATTTGCCCATATTTAATGCACACACAATATTGCTGGCGTTGTCCGATGCCACAAATCCACAGGAGAGTCCAATTGGGGTAAGCCATTCCGCGATGATCTTCCTCAGTTGCCGTAAGAGGTTTTCAGCTGTGTGCGTATTCTGGAAACCGGTGATACAAAGCGTAGCCTGCCTAGGAAAGAGTTGGCGTTTGCGAGATGCTGCTACTGGTGCCGCCGCTGCTGTTCTTGCGGCGGGAGTCCATACGTCTACCCAGTGGGCTGTCACAGTCATATAGTCCTGACCCTGCCCTGCTCCACTTGTCCACATGTCCGTGGTTAAGTGGACATTGGGTACAGCTGCATTTTTTAGGACACTGGTGAGTCTTTTTCTGACGTCCGTGTACATTCTCGGTATCGCCTGCCTAGAGAAGTGGAAACTAGATGGTATTTGGTAACGGGGGCACACTACCTCAAGAAATTGTCTAGTTCCCTGTGAACTAACGGCGGATACCGGACGCACATCTAACACCAACATAGTTGTCAAGGCCTCAGTTATCCGCTTTGCAACAGGATGACTGCTGTGATATTTCATCTTCCTCGCAAAGGACTGTTGGACAGTCAATTGCTTGGTGGAAGTAGTAAAAGTGGGCTTACGACTTCCCCTCTGGGATGACCATCGACTCCCAGCAGCAACAACAGCAGCGCCAGCAGCAGTAGGCGTTACACGCAAGGATGCATCGGAGGAATCCCAGGCAGGAGAGGACTCGTCAGAATTGCCAGTGACATGGCCTGCAGGACTATTGGCATTCCTGGGGAAGGAGGAAATTGACACTGAGGGAGTTGGTGGGGTGGTTTGCGTGAGCTTGGTTACAAGAGGAAGGGATTTACTGGTCAGTGGACTGCTTCCGCTGTCGCCCAAAGTTTTTGAACTTGTCACTGACTTATTATGAATGCGCTGCAGGTGACGTATAAGGGAGGATGTTCCGAGGTGGTTAACGTCCTTACCCCTACTTATTACAGCTTGACAAAGGCAACACACGGCTTGACAAATGTTGTCCGCATTTCTGTTGAAATACTTCCACACCGAAGAGCTGATTTTTTTGGTATTTTCACCAGGCATGTCAACGGCCATATTCCTCCCACGGACAACAGGTGTCTCCCCGGGTGCCTGACTTAAACAAACCACCTCACCATCAGAATCCTCCTTGTCAATTTCCTCCCCAGCGCCAGCAACACCCATATCCTCCTCATCCTGGTGTACTTCAACACTGACATCTTCAATCTGACTATCAGGAACTGGACTGCGGGTGCTCCTTCCAGCACTTGCAGGGGGCGTGCAAATGGTGGAAGGTGCATGCTCTTCACGTCCAGTGTTGGGAAGGTCAGGCATCGCAACCGACACAATTGGACTCTCCTTGTGGATTTGGGATTTCGAAGAACGCACAGTTCTTTGCGGTGCTTTTGCCAGCTTGAGTCTTTTTATTTTTCTAGCGAGAGGCTGAGTGCTTCCATCCTCATGTGAAGCTGAACCACTAGCCATGAACATAGGCCAGGGCCTCAGCCGTTCCTTGCCACTCCGTGTGGTAAATGGCATATTGGCAAGTTTACGCTTCTCCTCCGACAATTTTATTTTAGATTTTTGAGTCCTTTTTTTACTGATATTTGGTGTTTTGGATTTTACATGCTCTGTACTATGACATTGGGCATCGGCCTTGGCAGACGACGTTGCTGGCATTTCATCGTCTCGGCCATGACTAGTGGCAGCAGCTTCAGCACGAGGTGGAAGTCGATCTTGATCTTTCCCTAATTTTGGAACCTCAACATTTTTGTTCTCCATATTTTAATAGGCACAACTAAAAGGCACCTCAGGTAAACAATGGAGATGGATGGATACTAGTATACTTATGGATGGACGAGCGACTGCCGACACAGAGGTAGCTACAGCCGTGGACTACCGTAATATAGACTGGATGATAATGAGATAAAATTAAAATATATATATATATCACACTAGTACTGCAGCCGGACAGGTATATATTATGTAATGACGGACCTGCTGGACACTGTCTGTCAGACTCAGCACTGCAGACTCCTAAAGTAAGCTACTAGTATCAAGAAGATAGAAAAAAAAACCACGGGTAGGTGGTATACAATTATGGATGGACGAGCGACTGCCGACACAGAGGTAGCTACAGCCGTGGACTACCGTACTGCGTCTGCTGCTAATATAGACTGGATGATAATGAGATAAAATTAAAATATATGTATATATCACACTAGTACTGCAGCCGGACAGGTATATATTATGTAATGACGGACCTGCTGGACACTGTCTGTCAGACTCAGCACTGCAGACTCCTAAAGTAAGCTACTAGTATCAAGAAGATAGAAAAAAAAATAAACCACGGGTAGGTGGTATACAATTATGGATGGACGAGCGACTGCCGACACAGATGTAGCTACAGCCGTGGACTACCGTACTGTGTCTGCTGCTAATATAGACTGGATGATAATGAGATAAAATTAAAATATATATATATATCACACTAGTACTGCAGCCGGACAGGTATATATTATGTAATGACGGACCTGCTGGACACTGTCTGTCAGCACTGCAGACTCCTAAAGTAAGCTACTAGTATCAAGAAGAAAGAAAAAAAAATAAACCACGGGTAGGTGGTATACAATTATGGATGGACGAGCGACTGCCGACACAGAGGTAGCTACAGCCGTGGACTACCGTACTGTGTCTGCTGTTAATATAGACTGGATGATAATGAGATAAAATTAAAATATATATATATATATATATATATATCACACTAGTACTGCAGCCGGACAGGTATATATTATGTAATGACGGACCTGCTGGACACTGTCTGTCAGACTCAGCACTGCAGACTCCTAAAGTAAGCTACTAGTATCAAGAAGATAGAAAAAAAAAAATAAACCACGGGTAGGTGGTATACAATTATGGATGGACGAGCGACTGCCGACACAGAGGTAGCTACAGCCGTGGACTACCGTACTGTGTCTGCTGCTAATATAGACTGGATGATAATGAGATAAAATTAAAATATATATATATATCACACTAGTACTGCAGCCGGACAGGTATATATTATGTAATGACGGACCTGCTGGACACTGTCTGCAGAATGCGTTTATAAAAACACCACACGACGAGTATTTAACTTTTTCAGGCAGACAATCACAATATACTGGTGGTCAGCAGACAATCACAATACTGGTGGTCAGTGGTCACTGGCAGCAAAAGTGTGCACTGTACTTAAAATATGTACTCCTGCTATAACTGCTCCCCAGTCTCCCCCACAATTAAGCTGTGTGAGCAGTGAGCACTCAGCACAGTCAGATAATGATATACAGTATATGATGCAGCACACTGGGCTGAGCACAGATATGGTATGTGTGACTGTGTCACACTGTGTATCGTTTTTTTTCAGGCAGAGAACGGATTAATTAAACTGGTGGCACTGGTCACTGGTCACACTATCAGCAGCAAGTAGTACTCCTCCTATATGCTCCCCAAAATTTGTGTCTCTCTCTAGTACTAGTCACTCTAAACGGAGAGGACGCCAGCCACGTCCTCTCCCTATCAATCTCAATGCACGTGTGAAAATGGCGGCGACACGCGGCTCCTTATATAGAATCCGAGTCTCGCGATAGAATCCGAGCCTCGCGAGAATCCGACAGCGGGATGATGACGTTCGGGCGCGCTCGGGTTAACCGAGCAAGGCGGGAAGATCCGAGTCGCTCGGCCCCGTGTAAAAAAAACTGAAGTTCGGGCGGGTTCGGATTCCGAGGAACCGAACCCGCTCATCTCTAGTAGTTATGTGACCGCCGGTCACAATACCGACCCCTACATCCCGCCAGCTCGAAATCCTGACAGTTGGCATGCCGACTAGCAGGTACTATTCCCACAGTGTGGCGAGCGCACCGAGCCCGCAAGGGGCTTTGGTGCGCTTGGCCCCCCTCGCTGGTATACTGAACGCCAGCATCCCCAGCGCCAGTAAGCCATACCCAACCCATTTATAATATACTCTTTGTATTTTTCATATTCTTTATATAGTCAGAACACTGGCATATATGTTAGTATGACAGGAAAGACTGCCTCGCCCCACCACACGTCACTGCAGTATATAACCACGTATATCTGTTGATAGGGAAGAATTATATATTTTATGTAAATAGATTTTTATTCTTTCTGATACCGGGGGGGTATATTTATTATTTTATTAGCAACAACCAATCAGATTCTAGCTATTATCTTCTAAAAGCAGCTAGATAAATTATAAGTGGAATTTGATTGGTTGCTATGGGCAACATCTCCACTTTCCAAAAAAATTCACACCTTAGTAAATGTGAGTGATTGTCAAGGGAGAAGCAAGCAGAGCCTTCCTAGGATCACACTCACTTTAACTACTGGAGAATATCCTTTGTTCCAACTATATTTAACATCCCATCTAATGAACAACAATGCTTCAAGGGAGAACTACCATTAAAACTGTATGTCATACTATGGTCTCTATTTACTACAATCCACTTTTTTTTTTTTTTTTTTTTTTACAGAGATCAGCTTGTGGTTCATTTAAACCACAAAGCTGATCACAGGGACTGGCTCCCAGTCCGGCTCTGCCTGTCAGAGCAGATGAGAAGTCAGGAAACCGTGGGGGAACCCTGCATAATGCCATCTCCAGATAGCATTGTTATCGCTGGTCCCCCGCAGTATTTTTTCACAGTTCCCCTTAGTACATTTCAAGCAGGCAGCATTTCCAATTGCAAGAATTGGAAATGTAATCTGCTTACTTAAAATATGCAAATTAAAGGGTTTGAAGTAGTTTTTCATGAAAACTGCTCCAAAAGACTAAAATAATGTGAAATAGTGTGAAAACACCAGTTTTCACATTATTCTAGTTAAAAAAAAGATTGATAAATAGGGCTCTATATATCATCTATTACAATTAAACTGAGGTACACAACTTACTCCGAGCAGCAGAAAATCATTGCTCGCCATAAGTGCTGCAGCAAAATAAAAAAAGTGGATACACCCAGCCCCCATCAACTTTCAATTATATAGAGATAAACTTAATTTCAGATTTCGCTTTGATTGGTTAGAGGCGTTGTTTGATAAAGAAAAGAAGGTTTACTCCATTTTTGATACATGGGAAAGCTGTATTACAACTTTATCAACCTCAGCACAATCTCAGATTTATCACAGTATGCGACTCACCCAATTGTATGAAACCCCAAATTCTATTGGGTGATCCTCCTATTATGTTGCCTGATGGGTGAGCACCAGACACCTTTCTTTCTCTTTTCCATTTTTACTTGTGTAAATTATCTGCATTCACATTCGAGTATCATGAACTTACCTATAACATAAGTCTTAAGCTACATGAGCGCCCTTACATTGTACATGTTCTATATCCGACTGCCTTCTGACTTCTTTTTTTTCTTGTATATTTGTATCTTTATTTGTTATTTTGTCTACACAATGTATGTTTTAGGAAACGCGCTATGGATTGTTTTTGGTATATTATTTTCCAATGTGAATACTGGTCATAATGTTGGACCCACACACATATACCTTGCTTCTTTGTTAACAGCATTTTGCTTCAATACATTTTTTTAAAAAGGAGGTACACATTAAGAAGCCCTCATAAACTGATTTGATGCTATTACACAGTAATCTCCACAATAAACCATAAGTGCACCACCGTAGCATGGCCATGAAGGCTATTTAAGGGATTTGTTGAATTGATGTAAATAAATGTTTTTCACCTTTAATGTTCTAAACGTAAAGTAAACTGTGATAAGATTCTGTATGGTGATCACTTATGTGTTGAAGAGAAATACAGTCTAGTTACAATTGACATGTAATGAACGTGTATTAGTAAGTTTAAACCTTTATATAATACTAACCTAAAGTAACTATTAGTAACTGGTTCATCAATTCTTAATGTAAGAGTCTTATGTATGATATGCTAATGTTATTTGTATGCAAAGTATTACAATATGTGTTCCAGCCAAAAGTGATGCAGAGCAATAAAACTTACTTCTTACCTTTGAGTGTAAATTTACTGAAATAACTTTGTTACCTATTGAGTATAGTTAGAGTATAATTACTTACTAGGGGTATCCCAAGCCACTCCCTGTGACAAAAGATATATTGCACTACCCAAATAATCTATGGTATAGAGCTTCTTCTGAGCAGACCCCTGGTAGACCAGAGACTAAGGGGTACATTTACTAAGATGGGAGTTCTATTTAAGATGGGATGTTGCCCATAGCAATCAATTAGAACTCCCATTTTAGTAAATTTACCCCTAAGGTGCAGGTACTGCCAAAGTATCAAGAAATTGAAGAAAGGACATCAGTATCTGGATGCATTTAGCATCCTGACAGTTGGGATGCCGGCAATCATGTGACCAAAACCGGAATCCCGACACCACTCAAAATCTCATTAATTATTTGGGGCACTGTTAGGGTTAGGACACAGGGTGGGTTAGGCACTAGAGAGGGAGGGTTAGCCGTAGCCACCACTCCCCCATGTCTTAGCCCTAGCCAACACCCCTGGTGTCTTAGCCCTAGTCGACACCCACGACCTGTTAGGGTAAGGGGCAGGGGAGGGGTAAAATAATGACCCCGTCCCCTGTCACCATTCTAATTGTCGGGATGGCGGTGTCGGTCATGTGACCGACAGGATACAGTATCACACCCCTTGTATCCTGTGACTCTTCTTCTGAATGGGTGATCCAGGGCTACATTCTTGAATATGAGCATTGTGTGCAACTCTAAATCAGGCCTTAAGTATGCTTTTTTTTCAGAAATGTTTTTATTTTCTATGTATTCTCCAGTATATTTAAATGTAGACAACAATTTATTTTGTGGAGCTGATACATCAGTCCCAGCATCTCTCGCACCTACAGAGGGGGACCCTGAGGATGGTCATCACCAGGGCTTACCCAAATGCAGAAATACCTCATCCTGCATATTGTACATAGTGTTCTATTGAAACAGTTACCTAACTTTAACCAATTGTTATTACCAGTTTGCATCAGCTTTCATTAGTTTTGTACTTACCAGCAAAGTCTGAGCTGTCTAGAAGAGAGATCCCTGTGTCTAGTGGATGATGACAATAACCAGAAATATCAATTTCAGATTCCATCCAGATACTATTTCCTTGGTTTTTCTTCCCTTCAAATAGATGTCAGGGACAAACTAAACCTGATGTAAGAAAGGAAAATACATGTTAATGAAAAGAAAACCATGAATCACAGTAATCCTGTCCCACTTGTGTCATCTGGCCTATGAAAACAGAAAAAGGTAGGAAAAGAGGGAGGATACTTTCCAGGACCCTCCTCACCAATTCCTGACACCTACTTGTATAATATAAAGCTGCAAGTCAAAACAGGGAAAATGCAGTACCTCAAGGGACAAACATATATAAATATAATTGGAAAAATGTCACTCAACACACAATTAGTGAGCCACTGAGATACTATATAATTTAATATATGTAGAAAAACGATTTAATTTGCTTCTTGCAATGATTGACAAGAAGGTTTCAATACCAAATCACAAATCTTTAACACACTTGCAGTTATAATATAATATTAAAAAAACATAAATATATACTCAATAAAAGTATTCAAATAAGCAAGCAGCTCACTTCTCCAGATATAGCTGCAGTTTACGGTAAGATTGTAGCAAGAATAATAAGCAGTACTTGTAATAACTGAGTATTTAAGATATCGGGCCTGGTTCTGAGGAGGGAGGAGTGGTGGATTTTACCTAGGGGCTTCGCGTCTACAGCCCTCCCAGTAAGAATCCAACACTGCTCCACTATCCCTACTAAGCTTCAGCACCCCCCGCAACACTATCCCGCAACCACTACACATGCGCACACCCTGGGCTCCTGCTGTAGACCGGCCCTGTGAGGAGGAGTTTGCTGTGCAGTGGCTTCTTATTGGAAGCTGTGCCTGCTAATCTTACACAGGGCTGGCACTGTCTCGGGAGCCCCAGAAGCTGTTGGAAGGATATTGTGCATATTTTTCTTTTCTCATTAGATTTACTTGTCAGCGCTAGTGATGTCAGCTGCAACACCCTGGACAGTTAATGACAGGAACCACCACTGGTGGGTGAGAGAAAAGCAAAATAAAGAGCAAGTACAGATGGAGCCACGGTAATCGTGTCTCCGTCTGTGCCTTGGCGTGCCCATCGCAGCGTCTGGGCCGCGCATCCACTACAATGGGAGCGTCTCTGTGCACTCCCATAGTGGGGCTAGGCGCCGGATCACCTAGTCCCGCTGGGAGTGCACGTCTGCGATCGAGCCGTACTAGATGCGTGTGGCTACATCTGTAACTATCTACGTGGGCAAAACTATGTTTCACTGCAGGTGGGGCAGATTTAAAATGTGCAGAGATTTAGACTTCAGAGAGGCATGTACAAACTCAGATCTAAATTCCTGTGTAAAAATAAAGCTGTCCAGTAATTGTGGGCTGAATGCAAAAGCAGACAGTATTTACCCTGCATGCTAAAACAAATAAATGTATTTGCACCCCTAGCATTGCAACATGGTTTGCCCAGGTGCACAGTTACTCTTATTTGCTTTACTCCCACCTCAGAATCAGGACCATTGCCTATGACCGGGACCAATTCTAGACCAAGCGAAGACCGCGGCGAAAATTTCCTTCAGCACCCAGTATCTAGAGATTAAATCATGGCTTCTTCCACTTCCCCCCCTCGACCCTATCCACTCTTGCCTTGTTCACTTCCTCTTGTTAGGCGCCGAGGGTCCGCCCGTCAGTGCGGCCCGGCGCCTAGCAACTAGGGACGCCGCAGGCAGACAGCCGCCGGCTCCCTAGCAACGCTAGACGCCGGGCGCACGGAGCCGCTCAGACCCTAGCAACGGGGACGCCACGGTCAGACCGCGTTCCCCGTTGCTGGGTCTTAATTAATCAGTGCTTGTGTATTCTGGCCGTGCAGCATGCAGCTGCACGGCATCATTATGTGATTACCCTGTCTGGATCATGATTGGAGGGCTCCCAAATTTAAGCACTCTCAGGACTTCTCACAGACGCCGGTGATAGCTTCCTGTTTGCTGTGTCAGTTACAGAGAGTTTCCAGTCCTGCTCAACCCGGTTGTTCCTGTCCTCAGTTATCCAGTACTCGGAATTTGTCATCTATTCCTGGAGTCTGACCGAGCACCTTTAACATCCTGTGGTGTTCGTGAGTCGCGGCGTAGCCGTGTGTTGCGGCTTGACCGCTACTATTTATTATTTAGTTTATTGTGTTCCGGAGCTTTTGCGGAGGATTCCGCTCCCACAAATCCACTCTGGTATCCAGCGGTGCTGGATAGGAGTAACGGATCAGTGGATCTTTGGTTGTCCTTTTCCCTGGCGGTTTGTCCGCACATACTTTTGGTTTAAGTTAGATAGCTTGTAACCCCTGGCCTGGTTGCTTAGTCAGAGGGCCCCTTGTTATCACCCTGTCTCGGATTTCCCTTTGTCTCCCATTAAGACCTGAGGGGGCATCGGGGTTGGGCAGACATAATCCGCCCTTCGAACGCGGCTGCCATGGGCTCAAGCAACCATAGTCTCGCAGGGGATTTCTGATAACACGGGCGAGACAACGGAGTTAGGGCGCCAGGGGTTACTAGGCTTTCCTGCTCCCGTGCCAGCATATCCTTCCAGTACTCAGACCTCTGCCATAAAGATCTCCTCTGGTCTGGAGTACGGGAATCATAACATTATCACCGGCCTAACTAAAATTTAAAATTAAACTGGAGTTAATTTTTTCCCTTATTCTGTTGGGAGATTTGTCAGCCTCATGAATCCCTCCGGTGTTGGGCCAAATCCTGGCCAGCTTTTAGTTAGCCAGATTCAAGAGCTTACTCAGATGGTTCAAGATCTGTCCCTTCGGGTGAGGTCACAGGAAGATCTGTTACGGACTTCCCCGAGGGTCATTCCTGAACTAAAAATGCATCTGCCTGACCGTTTTTCTGGGGATAGAAAGCAGTTTTTTAATTTTAAAGAGTCTTGTAAACTGTATTTTCGTTTAAGACCAGTCTCCTCAGGTACGGAATCTCAGCGGGTAGGAATTATTATTTCTTTGCTACAGGGGGATCCTCAGACCTGGGCTTTTGGCTTAAAGACAGACGATCCGGCTTTATTGTCTGTAGACGCCTTTCTGGGGTCTTTAGGGCTATTGTATGACGACCCTGATAGAGAGGCATCCGCCGAGAGTCAGTTGCGTGCTCTCAGACAGGGTAGGAATCCCGCAGAGATTTATTGTACGGAGTTTCGCCGTTGGTCGAACGACTGTGGATGGAATGACCCAGCCCTGCGCAGTCAGTTTCGCCTCGGCTTATCCGAGTCTATAAAAGACAGTCTCCTTCAGTATCCCGCTCCTGAGACTCTCGATAAACTCATGGAGCTCTCTATTAAGATTGATCGTCGTCTCAGAGAGCGGAGGGCTGAAAAAGGAGCATCTGTCGGGTCTTCTCCTTGTGTTTTTTCCATTCCTGTGGACAGAGGAGCCCATGCAGATAGGCCTCTCCAAACTGTCTCCTGAAGAAAGAACCAGAAGGCAAAATTCTGGTCTTTGTTTATACTGTGGGGGTAAGGGACATTTTGCCCGTAGTTGTCCGAACAAGTCGGGAAACGCCTCGACCAAGTGAGTTGTGAGGGGGTTCACTTTGGTCTGCAGCTTATCTCCTCAAATAATTCACTGTTGGTTCCAGCTAAAGTTTCCTTTGGCAGCCTCTGTTCCTCGGTCTCGGCTTTTGTGGACAGTGGAGCTGCAGGGAACTTTATGGATTTAACATGGGCTAAGGCCTTAGGTATTCCTCAGTTAGCCTTGGGTAGGTGTATCACCATGCATGGTTTAGATGGGAGTCCCTTGTCCAATGGGGTTATTTCTCTCTGTACACCTCCTGTTCTACTTTCGGTAGGAGCTCTGCATTCTGAAAAGATTGAGTTTTTCCTTACCCATTGCCCAGCAGTTCCTGTGGTTCTGGGTCACCCTTGGCTGGCCTTTCATAATCCCATCATTGATTGGCAGTCGGGGGAGATTTTACAATGGGGTACCATCTGTAATAAGGAATGTATTACGCTTCCCATCAGAATAGCTGCTGTCATTCCCGCACCCATTCCTGTGGAATACCAGGATTTTGTTGATGTATTTTCCAAGGGCAATGCGGATATTCTGCCTCCCCATAGGCCTTATGATTGTGCTATCGAGTTAATTCCTGGTGCCACTTTGCCTAAGGGAAGGTTATATGCATTGTCCGGACCTGAAACTGTGGCCATGAATGAGTATGTTAAAGAAAGCCTAGGGAAAGGATTTATCAGGCCATCTAAATCCCCTTTAAGTGCAGGCTTCTTCTTCGTGGAGAAGAAGGATGGATCACTCAGACCTTGCATTGACTTTAGAGCCTTGAATAAAATCTCAGTAAAGAATACTTACCCTTTGCCGCTGATTTCTGTCCTCTTTGATCAGCTACGTTCGGCTGTGATTTTTTCTAAGATTGACCTGAGAGGAGCATATAACCTCATCAGAATCAAGTCAGGGGATGAGTGGAAAACGGCATTCAGTACTCAATCAGGCCACTATGAGTATCTGGTTATGCCATTCGGCCTGTCCAACGCTCCGGCAGTTTTCCAGGATCTCATAAACGATGTGCTCCGTGAATTTCTTGGAAGATTCGTTGTAGTCTACTTAGACGATATTTTGATATATTCTGACTCTATTGAACAACATGTTACCCAGGTGCGTCAGGTTCTAAAAAAATTACGTGAAAATCACCTTTATGCCAAGCTGGAGAAGTGTGAATTTCATGTCACGGAGGTATCCTTTTTAGGGTACATTATTTCCCCTCGGGGATTCTGTATGGAACCAAAGAAGCTCCAAGCCATCCTTAGTTGGGCGCAACCCACCAATTTAAAAGCAATTCAGCGCTTTTTAGGGTTTGCGAATTACTATAGAAGATTTATTCACTCTTTCTCTGACCTAGTTGCTCCCATTGTGGCACTGACTAAAAAGGGAGCAGATCCTACCAACTGGTCACGTGAAGCGGAGTTATCTTTTCAGGCCTTGAAACAAGCCTTTGTCTCAGCCCCGGTCCTCAGACATCCCAACCCAGAATTGCCTTTCATTGTTGAGGTTGATGCCTCGGAGGTTGGAGTAGGGGCTATCCTATCTCAGAAGGATCCGGATTCCCTGGAATTACATCCTTGTGCCTTTATGTCCAGGAAATTCTCATCTGCTGAATCCAACTACGATGTTGGTAACCGGGAATTACTGGCTATTAAATGGGCTTTTGAGGAGTGGAGGCATTGGCTTGAAGGAGCCACTCATACCATTTCAGTTTTGACTGATCACAAAAATCTTCAATACATTGAATCAGCTAAACGGCTGAATGCCCGGCAAGCTCGTTGGGCTTTATTTTTTACTCGTTTCAAGTTCATTATCACCTTCAGGCCAGGTTCCAAGAATACCAAGGCAGATGCCCTGTCACGCAGTTTTCTTCCAGTTCAAGACAACAGTCCTGTTACTCCCATACTTCCGTCTTCAGTCATTCGGGCAGGTCTCACACAAGATTTATTTACCCAGTTAAAGCAGCTTCAACATCAAGCTCCTGGAAATACTCCTGCTGGTCGTCTTTTTGTCCCCGAGTTTTTGAGAGCAACGGTTTTGACGGAGTTTCATGATAGCAAGGTTGCCGGGCATCCGGGGATCGCTAAAACTTTTGAATTAGTTTCCCGCTCGGTATGGTGGCCTGGTCTTTCCAAAGACATTAAGGAGTTTGTTTTTTCTTGTCAGGTCTGTGCACAGCATAAGGTTCCCCGTTCCTTGCCTATCGGTCAACTTATGCCCTTGAATGTTCCTCTTAGGCCATGGTCTCATATTTCCATGGATTTTGTGGTGGACCTCCCTCTGTCAGCCGGATGCCGAGTCATATGGGTGGTAGTGGACCGTTTTAGCAAAATGGCCCATTTCATTGCTCTTCCCCGATTGCCATCTGCCCAGGGATTGGCAGTCTTGTTCCTCCGCCATGTTTTCAGACTCCATGGGTTACCCACTGATATTGTTTCTGATCGGGGTCCACAATTCATTGCACAATTTTGGAAGTCTTTTTGTGCCTCATTAAAGATGAAATTATCTTTAACGTCTGGCTACCATCCCCAATCCAACGGGCAGACTGAGCGAGTTAATCAATCATTAAAACAATATTTGCGTTTGTACTCGGCCAAACTCCAAAATGACTGGTCTGAGTTTCTTCCGTTGGCAGAGTTTGCTTACAACAATGCCTGTCATTCCTCCACCAATGTATCTCCATTTTTTACAGTTTTTGGTTTTCACCCCAGAGCTAATTCCTTTTTTCAACATTCCTCTGTCTCCTCACTGACCTTGACCTCTCATCTCAAACTCATTTGGAGAAAAGTGCACCTGGCTCTCAGAAAAGCGGCATTTCGGGAGAAAAAATTTTCTGACAGGCTCCGGCGGCCGTGCACTTTTAAAGTTGGAGATAGGGTATGGTTGTCGACTCGCAACATTAAACTTCGACAAACCTCAGCCAGATTGGGTCCTAAATTTATTGGACCATTTCATATTATCAAAAAAGTCAATCCAGTGGCTTTCCGGTTACGTTTACCAAAAACTTTACGGATCGGAAATACCTTCCATTGCTCCTTGTTAAAACCATATGTTTCGTCCAGTAGATTTCCTCGCAAGATCTCTCAGGGGAAATCACCAATATATGTACAGGGTCAGCAGGAGTTCTTAGTGGAGAAGGTTCTCGATTCCAAGTTGTCCCGGGGTCGGCTTTATTTTTTGGTACATTGGAGAGGTTATGGTCCAGAAGAAAGGTCTTGGGTCCTGGATGAGGATCTCCATGCCCCGAGGCTCAAAAGGGCATTTTTTCGAGAATTTCCTCAGAAACCTGGCCTTAGGGGTTCCTTGACCCCTCCTCAAGGGGGGGGGTACTGTTAGGCGCCGAGGGTCCGCCCGTCAGTGCGGCCCGGCGCCTAGCAACTAGGGACGCCGCAGGCAGACAGCCGCCGGCTCCCTAGCAACGCTAGACGCCGGGCGCACGGAGCCGCTCAGACCCTAGCAACGGGGACGCCACGGTCAGACCGCGTTCCCCGTTGCTGGGTCTTAATTAATCAGTGCTTGTGTATTCTGGCCGTGCAGCATGCAGCTGCACTGCATCATTATGTGATTACCCTGTCTGGATCATGATTGGAGGGCTCCCAAATTTAAGCACTCTCAGGACTTCTCACAGACGCCGGTGATAGCTTCCTGTTTGCTGTGTCAGTTACAGAGAGTTTCCAGTCCTGCTCAACCCGGTTGTTCCTGTCCTCAGTTATCCAGTACTCGGAATTTGTCATCTATTCCTGGAGTCCGACCGAGCACCTTTAACATCCTGTGGCAGTTATGGCGGATGGATCCTGGAGGAGGGCTTGAGGAGGGGATGCTGGGAGCCATGAACATATGTGAAGAGAGACCACGTCTGTGAGGTCAGGACGGTGGAGTAATCCTGGTATCCTCATAGCCTCCCTAGTAGGAGTGGCCAGACGTCATTCACAAACACACCTGTCGACGGCCTCACGATATATCGGCAATTCGATGGAACAGCCAATATATTGCCTAGCTTTATAGTTTTGCCTCACTGACATTTTAAATAGAAAGTGGATAATACCCATTACTTACTTACAGTAGTCACTACCCTCAGAGGCAGCAGCACTGTTATAGTGTCCACTGACAAGCACAGCAAGCTGACTCAGATATTACTGACTTACAGTATATCAGCGACGTGCGGTGAGGTAAGTGACTCAAGAAGCACTGGGTTGTACCAGAGCCAGATTTACTCACAATATATGAGCCAATGGGTTCATGTGGACATTATACACAGGTGTATCAGTATATACTACTAGAAATTTGGTGAGTTTTGATCAGAGATGTGTGGAAAAGATAGACACTGCCTCACCTGCCATAGACTTTTTGCTCCAGAGTTTTGCTTATAAAAATGATTAGAATAATACAAAGAAGATAAGAGATGTAGTTATTAGAGATGTGCACTTGAAATTTTTCGGGTTTTGTGTTTTGGTTTTGGGTTCGGTTCCGCGGCCGTGTTTTGGGTTCGACCGCGTTTTGGCAAAACCTCACTGAATTTTTTTTGTCGGATTCGGGTGTGTTTTGGATTCGGGTGTTTTTTTCAAAAAACCCTAAAAAACAGCTTAAATCATAGAACTTGGGGGTCATTTTGATCCCAAAGTATTATTAACCTCAAAAACCATAATTTCCACTCATTTTCAGTCTATTCTGAACACCTCACACCTCACAATATTATTTTTAGTCCTAAAATTTGCACCGAGGTCGCTGGATGACTAAGCTAAGCGACCCTAGTGGCCGACACAAACACCTGGCCCATCTAGGAGTGGCACTGCAGTGTCACGCAGGATGGCCCTTCCAAAAAACACTCCCCAAACAGCACATGACGCAAAGAAGAAAAAAAGAGGCGCAATGAGGTAGCTGTGTGAGTAAGCTAAGCGACCCTAGTGGCCGACACAAACACCTGGCCCTTCTAGGAGTGGCACTGCAGTGTCACGCAGGATGGCCCTTCCAAAAAACACTCCCCAAACAGCACATGACGCAAAGAAGAAAAAAAGAGGCGCAATGAGGTAGCTGTGTGAGTAAGCTAAGCGACCCTAGTGGCCGACACAAACACCTGGCCCATCTAGGAGTGGCACTGCAGTGTCACGCAGGATGGCCCTTCCAAAAAACACTCCCCCAACAGCACATGACGCAAAGAAGAAAAAAAGAGGCGCAATGAGGTAGCTGTGTGACTAAGCTAAGCGACCCTAGTGGCCGACACAAACACCTGGCCCATCTAGGAGTGGCACTGCAGTGTCACACAGGATGGCCCTTCCAAAAAACACTCCCCAAACAGCACATGACGCAAAGAAGAAAAAAAGAGGCGCAATGAGGTAGCTGTGTGAGTAAGCTAAGCGACCCTAGTGGCCGACACAAACACTTGGCCCATCTAGGAGTGGCACTGCAGTGTCACGCAGGATGGCCCTTCCAAAAAACACTCCCCAAACAGCACATGACGCAAAGAAGAAAAAAAGAGGCGCAATGAGGTAGCTGTGTGAGTAAACTAAGCGACCCTAGTGGCCGACACAAACACCTGGCCCATCTAGGAGTGTCACTGCAGTGTCACGCAGGATGGCCCTTCCAAAAAACACTCCCCTAACAGCACATGACGCAAAGAAGAAAAAAAGAGGCGCAATGAGGTAGCTGTGTGAGTAAGCTAAGCGACCCTAGTGGCCGACACAAACACCTGGCCCATCTAGGAGTGGCACTGCAGTGTCACGCAGGATGGCCCTTCCAAAAAACACTCCCCAAACAGCACATGACGCAAAGAAGAAAAAAAGAGGCGCAATGAGGTAGCTGTGTGAGTAAGCTAAGCGACCCTAGTGGCCGACACAAACACCTGGCCCATCTAGGAGTGGCACTGCAGTGTCACGCAGGATGGCCCTTCCAAAAAACACTCCCCAAACAGCACATGACGCAAAGAAGAAAAAAAGAGGCGCAATGAGGTAGCTGTGTGAGTAAGCTAAGCGACCCTAGTGGCCGACACAAACACCTGGCCCATCTAGGAGTGGCACTGCAGTGTCACGCAGGATGGCCCTTCCAAAAAACACTCCCCAAACAGCACATGACGCAAAGAAGAAAAAAAGAGGCGCAATGAGGTAGCTGTGTGAGTAAGCTAAGCGACCCTAGTGGCCGACACAAACACCTGGCCCATCTAGGAGTGGCACTGCAGTGTCACGCAGGATGGCCCTTCCAAAAAACACTCCCCAAACAGCACATGACGCAAAGAAAAATGAAAGAAAAAAGAGGTGCAAGATGGAATTGTCCTTGGGCCCTCCCACTCACCCTTATGTTGTATAAACAGGACATGCACACTTTAACCAACCCATCATTTCAGTGACAGGGTCTGCCACACGACTGTGACTGAAATGACGGGTTGGTTTGGACCCCCACCGAAAAAGAAGCAATTAATCTCTCCTTGCACAAACTGGCTCTACAGAGGCAAGATGTCCACCTCATCATCATCCTCCGATATATCACCGTGTACATCCCGCTCCTCACAGATTATCAATTCGTCCCCACTGGAATCCACCATCTCTGCTCCCTGTGTACTTTGTGGAGGCAATTGCTGCTGGTCAATGTCTCCACGGAGGAATTGATTATAATTCATTTTAATGAACATCATCTTCTCCACATTTTCTGGAAGTAACCTCGTACGCCGATTGCTGACAAGGTGAGCGGCGGCACTAAACACTCTTTCGGAGTACACACTTGTGGTAGGGCAACTTAGGTAGAATAAAGCCAGTTTGTGCAAGGGCCTCCAAATTGCCTCTTTTTCCTGCCAGTATAAGTACGGACTGTCTGACGTGCCTACTTGGATGCGGTCACTCATATAATCCTCCACCATTCTTTCAATGGGGAGAGAATCATATGCAGTGACAGTAGACGACATGTCCGTAATCGTTGTCAGGTCCTTCAGTCCGGACCAGATGTCAGCATCAGCAGTCGCTCCAGACTGCCCTGCATCACCGCCAGCGGGTGGGCTCGGAATTCTGAGCCTTTTCCTCGCACCCCCAGTTGCGGGAGAATGTGAAGGAGGAGATGTTGACAGGTCGCGTTCCGCTTGACTTGACAATTTTGTCACCAGCAGGTCTTTGAACCCCAGCAGACTTGTGTGTGCCGGAAAGAGAGATCCAAGGTAGGTTTTAAATCTAGGATCGAGCACGGTGGCCAAAATGTAGTGCTCTGATTTCAACAGATTGACCACCCGTGAATCCTTGTTAAGCGAATTAAGGGCTCCATCCACAAGTCCCACATGCCTAACGGAATCGCTCCCTTTTAGCTCCTCCTTCAATGCCTCCAGCTTCTTCTGCAAAAGCCTGATGAGGGGAATGACCTGACTCAGGCTGGCAGTGTCTGAACTGACTTCACGTGTGGCAAGTTCAAAAGGTTGCAGAACCTTGCACAACGTTGAAATCATTCTCCACTGCGCTTGAGACAGGTACATTCCACCTCCTATATCGTGCTCAATTGTATAGGCTTGAATGGCCTTTTGCTGCTCCTCCAACCTCTGAAGCATATATAGGGTTGAATTCCACCTCGTTACCACTTCTTGCTTCAGATGATGGCAGGGCAGGTTCAGGCGTTTTTGGTGGTGCTCCAGTCTTCTGTACGTGGTGCCTGTACGCCGAAAGTGTCCCGCAATTCTTCTGGCCACCGACAGCATCTCTTGCACGCCCCTGTCGTTTTTTTAAAAATTCTGCACCACCAAATTCAAGGTATGTGCAAAACATGGGACGTGCTGGAATTTGCCCCTATTTAATGCACACACAATATTGCTGGCGTTGTCCGATGCCACAAATCCACAGGAGAGTCCAATTGGGGTAAGCCATTCCGCGATGATCTTCCTCAGTTGCCGTAAGAGGTTTTCAGCTGTGTGCGTATTCTGGAAACCGGTGATACAAAGCGTAGCCTGCCTAGGAAAGAGTTGGCGTTTGCGAGATGCTGCTACTGGTGCCGCCGCTGCTGTTCTTGCGGCGGGAGTCCATACGTCTACCCAGTGGGCTGTCACAGTCATATAGTCCTGACCCTGCCCTGCTCCACTTGTCCACATGTCCGTGGTTAAGTGGACATTGGGTACAGCTGCATTTTTTAGGACACTGGTGAGTCTTTTTCTGACGTCCGTGTACATTCTCGGTATCGCCTGCCTAGAGAAGTGGAAACTAGATGGTATTTGGTAACGGGGGCACACTACCTCAAGAAATTGTCTAGTTCCCTGTGAACTAACGGCGGATACCGGACGCACATCTAACACCAACATAGTTGTCAAGGCCTCAGTTATCCGCTTTGCAACAGGATGACTGCTGTGATATTTCATCTTCCTCGCAAAGGACTGTTGGACAGTCAATTGCTTGGTGGAAGTAGTAAAAGTGGGCTTACGACTTCCCCTCTGGGATGACCATCGACTCCCAGCAGCAACAACAGCAGCGCCAGCAGCAGTAGGCGTTACACGCAAGGATGCATCGGAGGAATCCCAGGCAGGAGAGGACTCGTCAGAATTGCCAGTGACATGGCCTGCAGGACTATTGGCATTCCTGGGGAAGGAGGAAATTGACACTGAGGGAGTTGGTGGGGTGGTTTGCGTGAGCTTGGTTACAAGAGGAAGGGATTTACTGGTCAGTGGACTGCTTCCGCTGTCGCCCAAAGTTTTTGAACTTGTCACTGACTTATTATGAATGCGCTGCAGGTGACGTATAAGGGAGGATGTTCCGAGGTGGTTAACGTCCTTACCCCTACTTATTACAGCTTGACAAAGGCAACACACGGCTTGACAAATGTTGTCCGCATTTCTGTTGAAATACTTCCACACCGAAGAGCTGATTTTTTTGGTATTTTCACCAGGCATGTCAACGGCCATATTCCTCCCACGGACAACAGGTGTCTCCCCGGGTGCCTGACTTAAACAAACCACCTCACCATCAGAATCCTCCTTGTCAATTTCCTCCCCAGCGCCAGCAACACCCATATCCTCCTCATCCTGGTGTACTTCAACACTGACATCTTCAATCTGACTATCAGGAACTGGACTGCGGGTGCTCCTTCCAGCACTTGCAGGGGGCGTGCAAATGGTGGAAGGTGCATGCTCTTCACGTCCAGTGTTGGGAAGGTCAGGCATCGCAACCGACACAATTGGACTCTCCTTGTGGATTTGGGATTTCGAAGAACGCACAGTTCTTTGCGGTGCTTTTGCCAGCTTGAGTCTTTTTATTTTTCTAGCGAGAGGCTGAGTGCTTCCATCCTCATGTGAAGCTGAACCACTAGCCATGAACATAGGCCAGGGCCTCAGCCGTTCCTTGCCACTCCGTGTGGTAAATGGCATATTGGCAAGTTTACGCTTCTCCTCCGACAATTTTATTTTAGATTTTTGAGTCCTTTTTTTACTGATATTTGGTGTTTTGGATTTTACATGCTCTGTACTATGACATTGGGCATCGGCCTTGGCAGACGACGTTGCTGGCATTTCATCGTCTCGGCCATGACTAGTGGCAGCAGCTTCAGCACGAGGTGGAAGTCGATCTTGATCTTTCCCTAATTTTGGAACCTCAACATTTTTGTTCTCCATATTTTAATAGGCACAACTAAAAGGCACCTCAGGTAAACAATGGAGATGGATGGATACTAGTATACTTATGGATGGACGAGCGACTGCCGACACAGAGGTAGCTACAGCCGTGGACTACCGTAATATAGACTGGATGATAATGAGATAAAATTAAAATATATATATATATCACACTAGTACTGCAGCCGGACAGGTATATATTATGTAATGACGGACCTGCTGGACACTGTCTGTCAGACTCAGCACTGCAGACTCCTAAAGTAAGCTACTAGTATCAAGAAGATAGAAAAAAAAACCACGGGTAGGTGGTATACAATTATGGATGGACGAGCGACTGCCGACACAGAGGTAGCTACAGCCGTGGACTACCGTACTGCGTCTGCTGCTAATATAGACTGGATGATAATGAGATAAAATTAAAATATATGTATATATCACACTAGTACTGCAGCCGGACAGGTATATATTATGTAATGACGGACCTGCTGGACACTGTCTGTCAGACTCAGCACTGCAGACTCCTAAAGTAAGCTACTAGTATCAAGAAGATAGAAAAAAAAATAAACCACGGGTAGGTGGTATACAATTATGGATGGACGAGCGACTGCCGACACAGATGTAGCTACAGCCGTGGACTACCGTACTGTGTCTGCTGCTAATATAGACTGGATGATAATGAGATAAAATTAAAATATATATATATATCACACTAGTACTGCAGCCGGACAGGTATATATTATGTAATGACGGACCTGCTGGACACTGTCTGTCAGCACTGCAGACTCCTAAAGTAAGCTACTAGTATCAAGAAGAAAGAAAAAAAAATAAACCACGGGTAGGTGGTATACAATTATGGATGGACGAGCGACTGCCGACACAGAGGTAGCTACAGCCGTGGACTACCGTACTGTGTCTGCTGTTAATATAGACTGGATGATAATGAGATAAAATTAAAATATATATATATATATATATATATCACACTAGTACTGCAGCCGGACAGGTATATATTATGTAATGACGGACCTGCTGGACACTGTCTGTCAGACTCAGCACTGCAGACTCCTAAAGTAAGCTACTAGTATCAAGAAGATAGAAAAAAATAAATAAACCACGGGTAGGTGGTATACAATTATGGATGGACGAGCGACTGCCGACACAGAGGTAGCTACAGCCGTGGACTACCGTACTGTGTCTGCTGCTAATATAGACTGGATGATAATGAGATAAAATTAAAATATATATATATATCACACTAGTACTGCAGCCGGACAGGTATATATTATGTAATGACGGACCTGCTGGACACTGTCTGCAGAATGCGTTTATAAAAACACCACACGACGAGTATTTAACTTTTTCAGGCAGACAATCACAATATACTGGTGGTCAGCAGACAATCACAATACTGGTGGTCAGTGGTCACTGGCAGCAAAAGTGTGCACTGTACTTAAAATATGTACTCCTGCTATAACTGCTCCCCAGTCTCCCCCACAATTAAGCTGTGTGAGCAGTGAGCACTCAGCACAGTCAGATAATGATATACAGTATATGATGCAGCACACTGGGCTGAGCACAGATATGGTATGTGTGACTGTGTCACACTGTGTATCGTTTTTTTTCAGGCAGAGAACGGATTAATTAAACTGGTGGCACTGGTCACTGGTCACACTATCAGCAGCAAGTAGTACTCCTCCTATATGCTCCCCAAAATTTGTGTCTCTCTCTAGTACTAGTCACTCTAAACGGAGAGGACGCCAGCCACGTCCTCTCCCTATCAATCTCAATGCACGTGTGAAAATGGCGGCGACACGCGGCTCCTTATATAGAATCCGAGTCTCGCGATAGAATCCGAGCCTCGCGAGAATCCGACAGCGGGATGATGACGTTCGGGCGCGCTCGGGTTAACCGAGCAAGGCGGGAAGATCCGAGTCGCTCGGCCCCGTGTAAAAAAAACTGAAGTTCGGGCGGGTTCGGATTCCGAGGAACCGAACCCGCTCATCTCTAGTAGTTATGTGACCGCCGGTCACAATACCGACCCCTACATCCCGCCAGCTCGAAATCCTGACAGTTGGCATGCCGACTAGCAGGTACTATTCCCACAGTGTGGCGAGCGCACCGAGCCCGCAAGGGGCTTTGGTGCGCTTGGCCCCCCTCGCTGGTATACTGAACGCCAGCATCCCCAGCGCCAGTAAGCCATACCCAACCCATTTATAATATACTCTTTGTATTTTTCATATTCTTTATATAGTCAGAACACTGGCATATATGTTAGTATGACAGGAAAGACTGCCTCGCCCCACCACACGTCACTGCAGTATATAACCACGTATATCTGTTGATAGGGAAGAATTATATATTTTATGTAAATAGATTTTTATTCTTTCTGATACCGGGGGGGTATATTTATTATTTTATTAGCAACAACCAATCAGATTCTAGCTATTATCTTCTAAAAGCAGCTAGATAAATTATAAGTGGAATTTGATTGGTTGCTATGGGCAACATCTCCACTTTCCAAAAAAATTCACACCTTAGTAAATGTGAGTGATTGTCAAGGGAGAAGCAAGCAGAGCCTTCCTAGGATCACACTCACTTTAACTACTGGAGAATATCCTTTGTTCCAACTATATTTAACATCCCATCTAATGAACAACAATGCTTCAAGGGAGAACTACCATTAAAACTGTATGTCATACTATGGTCTCTATTTACTACAATCCACTTTTTTTTTTTTTTTTTTTTTTACAGAGATCAGCTTGTGGTTCATTTAAACCACAAAGCTGATCACAGGGACTGGCTCCCAGTCCGGCTCTGCCTGTCAGAGCAGATGAGAAGTCAGGAAACCGTGGGGGAACCCTGCATAATGCCATCTCCAGATAGCATTGTTATCGCTGGTCCCCCGCAGTATTTTTTCACAGTTCCCCTTAGTACATTTCAAGCAGGCAGCATTTCCAATTGCAAGAATTGGAAATGTAATCTGCTTACTTAAAATATGCAAATTAAAGGGTTTGAAGTAGTTTTTCATGAAAACTGCTCCAAAAGACTAAAATAATGTGAAATAGTGTGAAAACACCAGTTTTCACATTATTCTAGTTAAAAAAAAGATTGATAAATAGGGCTCTATATATCATCTATTACAATTAAACTGAGGTACACAACTTACTCCGAGCAGCAGAAAATCATTGCTCGCCATAAGTGCTGCAGCAAAATAAAAAAAGTGGATACACCCAGCCCCCATCAACTTTCAATTATATAGAGATAAACTTAATTTCAGATTTCGCTTTGATTGGTTAGAGGCGTTGTTTGATAAAGAAAAGAAGGTTTACTCCATTTTTGATACATGGGAAAGCTGTATTACAACTTTATCAACCTCAGCACAATCTCAGATTTATCACAGTATGCGACTCACCCAATTGTATGAAACCCCAAATTCTATTGGGTGATCCTCCTATTATGTTGCCTGATGGGTGAGCACCAGACACCTTTCTTTCTCTTTTCCATTTTTACTTGTGTAAATTATCTGCATTCACATTCGAGTATCATGAACTTACCTATAACATAAGTCTTAAGCTACATGAGCGCCCTTACATTGTACATGTTCTATATCCGACTGCCTTCTGACTTCTTTTTTTTCTTGTATATTTGTATCTTTATTTGTTATTTTGTCTACACAATGTATGTTTTAGGAAACGCGCTATGGATTGTTTTTGGTATATTATTTTCCAATGTGAATACTGGTCATAATGTTGGACCCACACACATATACCTTGCTTCTTTGTTAACAGCATTTTGCTTCAATACATTTTTTTAAAAAGGAGGTACACATTAAGAAGCCCTCATAAACTGATTTGATGCTATTACACAGTAATCTCCACAATAAACCATAAGTGCACCACCGTAGCATGGCCATGAAGGCTATTTAAGGGATTTGTTGAATTGATGTAAATAAATGTTTTTCACCTTTAATGTTCTAAACGTAAAGTAAACTGTGATAAGATTCTGTATGGTGATCACTTATGTGTTGAAGAGAAATACAGTCTAGTTACAATTGACATGTAATGAACGTGTATTAGTAAGTTTAAACCTTTATATAATACTAACCTAAAGTAACTATTAGTAACTGGTTCATCAATTCTTAATGTAAGAGTCTTATGTATGATATGCTAATGTTATTTGTATGCAAAGTATTACAATATGTGTTCCAGCCAAAAGTGATGCAGAGCAATAAAACTTACTTCTTACCTTTGAGTGTAAATTTACTGAAATAACTTTGTTACCTATTGAGTATAGTTAGAGTATAATTACTTACTAGGGGTATCCCAAGCCACTCCCTGTGACAAAAGATATATTGCACTACCCAAATAATCTATGGTATAGAGCTTCTTCTGAGCAGACCCCTGGTAGACCAGAGACTAAGGGGTACATTTACTAAGATGGGAGTTCTATTTAAGATGGGATGTTGCCCATAGCAATCAATTAGAACTCCCATTTTAGTAAATTTACCCCTAAGGTGCAGGTACTGCCAAAGTATCAAGAAATTGAAGAAAGGACATCAGTATCTGGATGCATTTAGCATCCTGACAGTTGGGATGCCGGCAATCATGTGACCAAAACCGGAATCCCGACACCACTCAAAATCTCATTAATTATTTGGGGCACTGTTAGGGTTAGGACACAGGGTGGGTTAGGCACTAGAGAGGGAGGGTTAGCCGTAGCCACCACTCCCCCATGTCTTAGCCCTAGCCAACACCCCTGGTGTCTTAGCCCTAGTCGACACCCACGACCTGTTAGGGTAAGGGGCAGGGGAGGGGTAAAATAATGACCCCGTCCCCTGTCACCATTCTAATTGTCGGGATGGCGGTGTCGGTCATGTGACCGACAGGATACAGTATCACACCCCTTGTATCCTGTGACTCTTCTTCTGAATGGGTGATCCAGGGCTACATTCTTGAATATGAGCATTGTGTGCAACTCTAAATCAGGCCTTAAGTATGCTTTTTTTTCAGAAATGTTTTTATTTTCTATGTATTCTCCAGTATATTTAAATGTAGACAACAATTTATTTTGTGGAGCTGATACATCAGTCCCAGCATCTCTCGCACCTACAGAGGGGGACCCTGAGGATGGTCATCACCAGGGCTTACCCAAATGCAGAAATACCTCATCCTGCATATTGTACATAGTGTTCTATTGAAACAGTTACCTAACTTTAACCAATTGTTATTACCAGTTTGCATCAGCTTTCATTAGTTTTGTACTTACCAGCAAAGTCTGAGCTGTCTAGAAGAGAGATCCCTGTGTCTAGTGGATGATGACAATAACCAGAAATATCAATTTCAGATTCCATCCAGATACTATTTCCTTGGTTTTTCTTCCCTTCAAATAGATGTCAGGGACAAACTAAACCTGATGTAAGAAAGGAAAATACATGTTAATGAAAAGAAAACCATGAATCACAGTAATCCTGTCCCACTTGTGTCATCTGGCCTATGAAAACAGAAAAAGGTAGGAAAAGAGGGAGGATACTTTCCAGGACCCTCCTCACCAATTCCTGACACCTACTTGTATAATATAAAGCTGCAAGTCAAAACAGGGAAAATGCAGTACCTCAAGGGACAAACATATATAAATATAATTGGAAAAATGTCACTCAACACACAATTAGTGAGCCACTGAGATACTATATAATTTAATATATGTAGAAAAACGATTTAATTTGCTTCTTGCAATGATTGACAAGAAGGTTTCAATACCAAATCACAAATCTTTAACACACTTGCAGTTATAATATAATATTAAAAAAACATAAATATATACTCAATAAAAGTATTCAAATAAGCAAGCAGCTCACTTCTCCAGATATAGCTGCAGTTTACGGTAAGATTGTAGCAAGAATAATAAGCAGTACTTGTAATAACTGAGTATTTAAGATATCGGGCCTGGTTCTGAGGAGGGAGGAGTGGTGGATTTTACCTAGGGGCTTCGCGTCTACAGCCCTCCCAGTAAGAATCCAACACTGCTCCACTATCCCTACTAAGCTTCAGCACCCCCCGCAACACTATCCCGCAACCACTACACATGCGCACACCCTGGGCTCCTGCTGTAGACCGGCCCTGTGAGGAGGAGTTTGCTGTGCAGTGGCTTCTTATTGGAAGCTGTGCCTGCTAATCTTACACAGGGCTGGCACTGTCTCGGGAGCCCCAGAAGCTGTTGGAAGGATATTGTGCATATTTTTCTTTTCTCATTAGATTTACTTGTCAGCGCTAGTGATGTCAGCTGCAACACCCTGGACAGTTAATGACAGGAACCACCACTGGTGGGTGAGAGAAAAGCAAAATAAAGAGCAAGTACAGATGGAGCCACGGTAATCGTGTCTCCGTCTGTGCCTTGGCGTGCCCATCGCAGCGTCTGGGCCGCGCATCCACTACAATGGGAGCGTCTCTGTGCACTCCCATAGTGGGGCTAGGCGCCGGATCACCTAGTCCCGCTGGGAGTGCACGTCTGCGATCGAGCCGTACTAGATGCGTGTGGCTACATCTGTAACTATCTACGTGGGCAAAACTATGTTTCACTGCAGGTGGGGCAGATTTAAAATGTGCAGAGATTTAGACTTCAGAGAGGCATGTACAAACTCAGATCTAAATTCCTGTGTAAAAATAAAGCTGTCCAGTAATTGTGGGCTGAATGCAAAAGCAGACAGTATTTACCCTGCATGCTAAAACAAATAAATGTATTTGCACCCCTAGCATTGCAACATGGTTTGCCCAGGTGCACAGTTACTCTTATTTGCTTTACTCCCACCTCAGAATCAGGACCATTGCCTATGACCGGGACCAATTCTAGACCAAGCGAAGACCGCGGCGAAAATTTCCTTCAGCACCCAGTATCTAGAGATTAAATCATGGCTTCTTCCACTTCCCCCCCTCGACCCTATCCACTCTTGCCTTGTTCACTTCCTCTTGTTAGGCGCCGAGGGTCCGCCCGTCAGTGCGGCCCGGCGCCTAGCAACTAGGGACGCCGCAGGCAGACAGCCGCCGGCTCCCTAGCAACGCTAGACGCCGGGCGCACGGAGCCGCTCAGACCCTAGCAACGGGGACGCCACGGTCAGACCGCGTTCCCCGTTGCTGGGTCTTAATTAATCAGTGCTTGTGTATTCTGGCCGTGCAGCATGCAGCTGCACGGCATCATTATGTGATTACCCTGTCTGGATCATGATTGGAGGGCTCCCAAATTTAAGCACTCTCAGGACTTCTCACAGACGCCGGTGATAGCTTCCTGTTTGCTGTGTCAGTTACAGAGAGTTTCCAGTCCTGCTCAACCCGGTTGTTCCTGTCCTCAGTTATCCAGTACTCGGAATTTGTCATCTATTCCTGGAGTCTGACCGAGCACCTTTAACATCCTGTGGTGTTCGTGAGTCGCGGCGTAGCCGTGTGTTGCGGCTTGACCGCTACTATTTATTATTTAGTTTATTGTGTTCCGGAGCTTTTGCGGAGGATTCCGCTCCCACAAATCCACTCTGGTATCCAGCGGTGCTGGATAGGAGTAACGGATCAGTGGATCTTTGGTTGTCCTTTTCCCTGGCGGTTTGTCCGCACATACTTTTGGTTTAAGTTAGATAGCTTGTAACCCCTGGCCTGGTTGCTTAGTCAGAGGGCCCCTTGTTATCACCCTGTCTCGGATTTCCCTTTGTCTCCCATTAAGACCTGAGGGGGCATCGGGGTTGGGCAGACATAATCCGCCCTTCGAACGCGGCTGCCATGGGCTCAAGCAACCATAGTCTCGCAGGGGATTTCTGATAACACGGGCGAGACAACGGAGTTAGGGCGCCAGGGGTTACTAGGCTTTCCTGCTCCCGTGCCAGCATATCCTTCCAGTACTCAGACCTCTGCCATAAAGATCTCCTCTGGTCTGGAGTACGGGAATCATAACATTATCACCGGCCTAACTAAAATTTAAAATTAAACTGGAGTTAATTTTTTCCCTTATTCTGTTGGGAGATTTGTCAGCCTCATGAATCCCTCCGGTGTTGGGCCAAATCCTGGCCAGCTTTTAGTTAGCCAGATTCAAGAGCTTACTCAGATGGTTCAAGATCTGTCCCTTCGGGTGAGGTCACAGGAAGATCTGTTACGGACTTCCCCGAGGGTCATTCCTGAACTAAAAATGCATCTGCCTGACCGTTTTTCTGGGGATAGAAAGCAGTTTTTTAATTTTAAAGAGTCTTGTAAACTGTATTTTCGTTTAAGACCAGTCTCCTCAGGTACGGAATCTCAGCGGGTAGGAATTATTATTTCTTTGCTACAGGGGGATCCTCAGACCTGGGCTTTTGGCTTAAAGACAGACGATCCGGCTTTATTGTCTGTAGACGCCTTTCTGGGGTCTTTAGGGCTATTGTATGACGACCCTGATAGAGAGGCATCCGCCGAGAGTCAGTTGCGTGCTCTCAGACAGGGTAGGAATCCCGCAGAGATTTATTGTACGGAGTTTCGCCGTTGGTCGAACGACTGTGGATGGAATGACCCAGCCCTGCGCAGTCAGTTTCGCCTCGGCTTATCCGAGTCTATAAAAGACAGTCTCCTTCAGTATCCCGCTCCTGAGACTCTCGATAAACTCATGGAGCTCTCTATTAAGATTGATCGTCGTCTCAGAGAGCGGAGGGCTGAAAAAGGAGCATCTGTCGGGTCTTCTCCTTGTGTTTTTTCCATTCCTGTGGACAGAGGAGCCCATGCAGATAGGCCTCTCCAAACTGTCTCCTGAAGAAAGAACCAGAAGGCAAAATTCTGGTCTTTGTTTATACTGTGGGGGTAAGGGACATTTTGCCCGTAGTTGTCCGAACAAGTCGGGAAACGCCTCGACCAAGTGAGTTGTGAGGGGGTTCACTTTGGTCTGCAGCTTATCTCCTCAAATAATTCACTGTTGGTTCCAGCTAAAGTTTCCTTTGGCAGCCTCTGTTCCTCGGTCTCGGCTTTTGTGGACAGTGGAGCTGCAGGGAACTTTATGGATTTAACATGGGCTAAGGCCTTAGGTATTCCTCAGTTAGCCTTGGGTAGGTGTATCACCATGCATGGTTTAGATGGGAGTCCCTTGTCCAATGGGGTTATTTCTCTCTGTACACCTCCTGTTCTACTTTCGGTAGGAGCTCTGCATTCTGAAAAGATTGAGTTTTTCCTTACCCATTGCCCAGCAGTTCCTGTGGTTCTGGGTCACCCTTGGCTGGCCTTTCATAATCCCATCATTGATTGGCAGTCGGGGGAGATTTTACAATGGGGTACCATCTGTAATAAGGAATGTATTACGCTTCCCATCAGAATAGCTGCTGTCATTCCCGCACCCATTCCTGTGGAATACCAGGATTTTGTTGATGTATTTTCCAAGGGCAATGCGGATATTCTGCCTCCCCATAGGCCTTATGATTGTGCTATCGAGTTAATTCCTGGTGCCACTTTGCCTAAGGGAAGGTTATATGCATTGTCCGGACCTGAAACTGTGGCCATGAATGAGTATGTTAAAGAAAGCCTAGGGAAAGGATTTATCAGGCCATCTAAATCCCCTTTAAGTGCAGGCTTCTTCTTCGTGGAGAAGAAGGATGGATCACTCAGACCTTGCATTGACTTTAGAGCCTTGAATAAAATCTCAGTAAAGAATACTTACCCTTTGCCGCTGATTTCTGTCCTCTTTGATCAGCTACGTTCGGCTGTGATTTTTTCTAAGATTGACCTGAGAGGAGCATATAACCTCATCAGAATCAAGTCAGGGGATGAGTGGAAAACGGCATTCAGTACTCAATCAGGCCACTATGAGTATCTGGTTATGCCATTCGGCCTGTCCAACGCTCCGGCAGTTTTCCAGGATCTCATAAACGATGTGCTCCGTGAATTTCTTGGAAGATTCGTTGTAGTCTACTTAGACGATATTTTGATATATTCTGACTCTATTGAACAACATGTTACCCAGGTGCGTCAGGTTCTAAAAAAATTACGTGAAAATCACCTTTATGCCAAGCTGGAGAAGTGTGAATTTCATGTCACGGAGGTATCCTTTTTAGGGTACATTATTTCCCCTCGGGGATTCTGTATGGAACCAAAGAAGCTCCAAGCCATCCTTAGTTGGGCGCAACCCACCAATTTAAAAGCAATTCAGCGCTTTTTAGGGTTTGCGAATTACTATAGAAGATTTATTCACTCTTTCTCTGACCTAGTTGCTCCCATTGTGGCACTGACTAAAAAGGGAGCAGATCCTACCAACTGGTCACGTGAAGCGGAGTTATCTTTTCAGGCCTTGAAACAAGCCTTTGTCTCAGCCCCGGTCCTCAGACATCCCAACCCAGAATTGCCTTTCATTGTTGAGGTTGATGCCTCGGAGGTTGGAGTAGGGGCTATCCTATCTCAGAAGGATCCGGATTCCCTGGAATTACATCCTTGTGCCTTTATGTCCAGGAAATTCTCATCTGCTGAATCCAACTACGATGTTGGTAACCGGGAATTACTGGCTATTAAATGGGCTTTTGAGGAGTGGAGGCATTGGCTTGAAGGAGCCACTCATACCATTTCAGTTTTGACTGATCACAAAAATCTTCAATACATTGAATCAGCTAAACGGCTGAATGCCCGGCAAGCTCGTTGGGCTTTATTTTTTACTCGTTTCAAGTTCATTATCACCTTCAGGCCAGGTTCCAAGAATACCAAGGCAGATGCCCTGTCACGCAGTTTTCTTCCAGTTCAAGACAACAGTCCTGTTACTCCCATACTTCCGTCTTCAGTCATTCGGGCAGGTCTCACACAAGATTTATTTACCCAGTTAAAGCAGCTTCAACATCAAGCTCCTGGAAATACTCCTGCTGGTCGTCTTTTTGTCCCCGAGTTTTTGAGAGCAACGGTTTTGACGGAGTTTCATGATAGCAAGGTTGCCGGGCATCCGGGGATCGCTAAAACTTTTGAATTAGTTTCCCGCTCGGTATGGTGGCCTGGTCTTTCCAAAGACATTAAGGAGTTTGTTTTTTCTTGTCAGGTCTGTGCACAGCATAAGGTTCCCCGTTCCTTGCCTATCGGTCAACTTATGCCCTTGAATGTTCCTCTTAGGCCATGGTCTCATATTTCCATGGATTTTGTGGTGGACCTCCCTCTGTCAGCCGGATGCCGAGTCATATGGGTGGTAGTGGACCGTTTTAGCAAAATGGCCCATTTCATTGCTCTTCCCCGATTGCCATCTGCCCAGGGATTGGCAGTCTTGTTCCTCCGCCATGTTTTCAGACTCCATGGGTTACCCACTGATATTGTTTCTGATCGGGGTCCACAATTCATTGCACAATTTTGGAAGTCTTTTTGTGCCTCATTAAAGATGAAATTATCTTTAACGTCTGGCTACCATCCCCAATCCAACGGGCAGACTGAGCGAGTTAATCAATCATTAAAACAATATTTGCGTTTGTACTCGGCCAAACTCCAAAATGACTGGTCTGAGTTTCTTCCGTTGGCAGAGTTTGCTTACAACAATGCCTGTCATTCCTCCACCAATGTATCTCCATTTTTTACAGTTTTTGGTTTTCACCCCAGAGCTAATTCCTTTTTTCAACATTCCTCTGTCTCCTCACTGACCTTGACCTCTCATCTCAAACTCATTTGGAGAAAAGTGCACCTGGCTCTCAGAAAAGCGGCATTTCGGGAGAAAAAATTTTCTGACAGGCTCCGGCGGCCGTGCACTTTTAAAGTTGGAGATAGGGTATGGTTGTCGACTCGCAACATTAAACTTCGACAAACCTCAGCCAGATTGGGTCCTAAATTTATTGGACCATTTCATATTATCAAAAAAGTCAATCCAGTGGCTTTCCGGTTACGTTTACCAAAAACTTTACGGATCGGAAATACCTTCCATTGCTCCTTGTTAAAACCATATGTTTCGTCCAGTAGATTTCCTCGCAAGATCTCTCAGGGGAAATCACCAATATATGTACAGGGTCAGCAGGAGTTCTTAGTGGAGAAGGTTCTCGATTCCAAGTTGTCCCGGGGTCGGCTTTATTTTTTGGTACATTGGAGAGGTTATGGTCCAGAAGAAAGGTCTTGGGTCCTGGATGAGGATCTCCATGCCCCGAGGCTCAAAAGGGCATTTTTTCGAGAATTTCCTCAGAAACCTGGCCTTAGGGGTTCCTTGACCCCTCCTCAAGGGGGGGGGTACTGTTAGGCGCCGAGGGTCCGCCCGTCAGTGCGGCCCGGCGCCTAGCAACTAGGGACGCCGCAGGCAGACAGCCGCCGGCTCCCTAGCAACGCTAGACGCCGGGCGCACGGAGCCGCTCAGACCCTAGCAACGGGGACGCCACGGTCAGACCGCGTTCCCCGTTGCTGGGTCTTAATTAATCAGTGCTTGTGTATTCTGGCCGTGCAGCATGCAGCTGCACTGCATCATTATGTGATTACCCTGTCTGGATCATGATTGGAGGGCTCCCAAATTTAAGCACTCTCAGGACTTCTCACAGACGCCGGTGATAGCTTCCTGTTTGCTGTGTCAGTTACAGAGAGTTTCCAGTCCTGCTCAACCCGGTTGTTCCTGTCCTCAGTTATCCAGTACTCGGAATTTGTCATCTATTCCTGGAGTCCGACCGAGCACCTTTAACATCCTGTGGTGTTCGTGAGTCGCGGCGTAGCCGTGTGTTGCGGCTTGACCGCTACTATTTATTATTTAGTTTATTGTGTTCCGGAGCTTTTGCGGAGGATTCCGCTCCCACAAATCCACTCTGGTATCCAGCGGTGCTGGATAGGAGTAACGGATCAGTGGATCTTTGGTTGTCCTTTTCCCTGGCGGTTTGTCCGCACATACTTTTGGTTTAAGTTAGATAGCTTGTAACCCCTGGCCTGGTTGCTTAGTCAGAGGGCCCCTTGTTATCACCCTGTCTCGGATTTCCCTTTGTCTCCCATTAAGACCTGAGGGGGCATCGGGGTTGGGCAGACATAATCCGCCCTTCGAACGCGGCTGCCATGGGCTCAAGCAACCATAGTCTCGCAGGGGATTTCTGATAACACGGGCGAGACAACGGAGTTAGGGCGCCAGGGGTTACTAGGCTTTCCTGCTCCCGTGCCAGCATATCCTTCCAGTACTCAGACCTCTGCCATAAAGATCTCCTCTGGTCTGGAGTACGGGAATCATAACACCTCTCTTCTCTTGCCTACTTCCATCTTGCTCATCTCTTCAATATTCCCTCTCATCAAGCACTGACCACTCTTCATTCAAGCATACCCTTTTCTTCCCCATTCTTAAAAAAACTACCCTTGAACTACTCTGTCTAATTGCCACTCTAACTCTCTACTCCACTTTGACTACAAACTCCCAGAGTGTATTGTCTACAACTGCCTTACCGCCTTTCTTTACTCCCACTCTCTGCTTGACCCCTTTCAGTCTGGCTGTAGTCTCCAATCCACAGAAACTGCCCTCACTAAAGTCAGCAGTGATCTTCTTTCTCTCAAATCCAGGGGGCACTACTCTCTGTTCATTCTCCTTGACCTCTCTGCTGCTTTTGGCACTGTGGACTATGCTGTCCTCCTACAAATTCTTCACTCCCACAGTCTGCACGATACTGTCCTCTTCTGGCTGTTGTCCTTCCTCTCTGACCATTTTTTCCTCTGTCTCCTCTTATGACTCCTCTTCTTCCCTACTTCCACTACCAGTAGAAAGCCCCCAATGTTCTGTTCTGGAACCTCTTCTATTCTCCCTTTGCACATCCTCTTTAAGTGAGCTCAGCAGCTTCTTTGGCTTCCAATATTATCTCTCACTCATATCTCTATCTCTATCCAGTTGTTCATGCATTTTCTTAAACTTTACAAGTCTTATGCTATGTACACATTCTGCAATCCCATAAAATACAATATGGTATGATATTGTATAAGATATCATATCGGATTGGACCGTGTGTACACACTACAAATTATGTAAAATGATGTCTAGAAACAAAATCATCACTGGAGTACAAAACCACAAAATATCACCTCATCAAGACTGCATGCAGTCCGACGTACAACGTCGCATGCGACCCGCGGGAGTGCACATCGTACAGTACGTCGGATGCTGCGTACACATTATACAATATCATTCAGAAATGAACAATATTGTTCAAATCGAAAATTATATTGCATAGTGTGTATGGGGCATAAGACTGTGTTGATAATCTTCCCACCCCTCCCTCAATTTCACTAACTATTTACAGCACCACCATCTCTTCAAGACCACAGTGTGACGTCAGACGCCTGCGTTTTTCCAAACACTCCCAATAAAGGGTCAGTTACCACCCACAAACGGCTTCATCCTATCAATCACCTTGCGAACACCTGTGCTGCGGGGCCGACGTGATACGTCTGTGAATGACGGAGGTCACAGACATATCGCCCGTACACACTGGCCGATGGACCCGTGATATATCGGCCGTTTAATAGAACGGCCGATATATCGGCCAGTGTGTACCCACCTTAAGGTGTGAGGGGAAAAGTGGGAGAAAATGAGGTGTGAGGAGAGCAGTGTGAGCTGTGGAAGGTGGGAGGGTATTGAGATGCGGAGGGGAACTGGTAAGGAGAGAGCTATGAAAGGGGTAATGAGTAAGAGACTTTTTTATGATGGGGGAGGGGTGGCCTGACCCATAAATCTGCCTCTGCGTGGCGCCATAGAAATAGAGAATGGTGATAATAATAATTATTATTATTATTATTATTATTAATTGTTGCTGTTATAACATACTCCCTATAACCAGAAATTCACATTGCTGGCCTGGACCCTGATCACCAAATGGATAAGCCAACTATGTTTAATGCAGCATATGATTAAGGTAACACTATAAACTACCTTAAAGAACAAATTCATTGCCTAGTTTGCTAGCTGACATGTCCAGCTTTTAATTATATTTTGTTTTCTACCGTAATTACTTATACCAATGTGTTTTATATCTACATCAACATTTACTCTCTCTCTCTTATTTCCAGACTTTTCGCAAAGCGTAAATAGTTACAGTATAATAACAATTTAAAATTAATCTATTGTCATTAATATTTCTTTAGTTATATAGTCACACATAGTATTAAACAATCAAATATCCATGTAGTTTAATATGAAATAATATTCAGCGAAATATGCGATAAGGAAAACGTTGACAAATAAAATGAGGAAAAACAAAACAGATTGAACATGTGATTTATTGTGTCTTATTTTTTATGTCTAAAGAGTTTTAATGATAGTCCATTTCCTTACTTATGACACTGCAAGTTACATACAATTAATCTATTTAGTGTTTGCATTTCAGTATAATTTGAACCAGTTTTAATTTTTCAGCATAAAACATCTTTGTTTATATATTACTAATTAACATTGATATCCTGCTCCTAGTAACTTGACATAGCTGTATCGCTATAATTAGAATAAGCTTTACTTACACAACAGCATTCATTTTATCTTGGATCCCACAGGAAACTTGATAACATTTATAGCCATTATCAAATGTTTATTTTTGCATTTAACATCAAAATGAAAGTTGTACAATAACATTTTTTTGGTACCATTATTCCGATAATGATCATAAATTGGAAGCGGAACACAGAAGTTACCATTTTTATTTATTCATCAATATAGCTACTTTTAACAAGTCATTATCAGGTGTCACTTTTTGGAACTGCAATTTGCAAATACAGTTACTCAGGTTGTAACATAAGGTAATGAATATAGAGCATGGTGCAACTGATGTATTTATTTATATTTATTTATTTATTAACAGTTTCTTACATAGCGCAGCAAATTCTGTTGCGCTTTACAACTGGACACAATGATAAGACAAAACTGGGAAATAAACAGTCATAGAGGTAGGAAGGCCCTGCTTGCAAGTTTACAATGTATGGGCCTAATTCAGACCTGATCACAGCAGCAACATTTTTCTCTAATGGGCAAAACCATGGGCGTCATTCCGAGTTGATCGCTAGCTGAAAATGTTTGCTGCGCTGCGATTAAGTTAAAAACCGGCACTTCTACGCATGCGTATGAGGCGCAGTGCGCACACGCGATGTACTTTCACAATAGACGATGTATTTTTACACAAGGTCTAGCGAAGCTTTTCAGTCGCAATGGCCGCCGCAGAGTGATTGACATGAAGTGGGCGTTTCTGGGTGTCAACTCAGGGAGTGCTAGAAAAAACGCAGGAGTGCCAGGAAAAACGCAGGCATGGCTGGGCAGACGCAGGGCGTGTTTGTGTTGTCAAATCCGGAACTGAATGGTCTGAAGTGATCGCAAATGCTGAGTAGGTCTGAAGCTACTCAGAAACTGCACAATATTTATTTGTAGCCGCTCTGCGATCCTTTCGTTCGCACTTCTGCTAAGCCAAGATACACTCCCAGAGGGCGGCGGCTTAGCGTTTGCACGGCTGCTAAAAACTGCTAGCGAGCGACCAACTCGGAATGACCCCCCATGTGCACTGCAGGGGGGGGCAGATATAACATGTGCAGAGAGAATTAGATTTGGGTGGGGTGTGTTCAAACTGGAATCTACATTGCAGTGTAAAAATAAAGCAGCCAGTATTTACCCTGCACAGAAACAATATAACCCACCCAAATCTAACTCTCTCTGCAAATGTTGCAACTGCCCCAGCTGCAGTGCACATGGTTTTGCCCATTTGCCCAGACCTGATTTTGCTGCTGCGATCAGGTCTGAATTAGGCCCTATGATTTAGCCTAAGTGCACATTTATCTGCAAACTACTAATGCACATCCCTGTGTCATCCCTATGGGCCTGATTCAGAGATTTATATAAGTCTGATATTTACGTAAATCTCTTATGTTTAGTGATCTGCACATGTGCAGGAGCCGCACTGCGTATCTACAGATCTGGTCCTGTGACATCGCTCAGAGCCATAACTAGCCTTTTTGGTGCCCTGTGCCAGAGAGAGAATTTGCGCCCCCCCCCCCCCCCCCCCCTCATAGGTCCCCAATATGGATGTAAGGCGCATGCCTCGTGGGGAGGGGGCATGACAACGTTAATCCCAGAGAAAGCCCATGCTATTATGCTCCTTCCAACATTTTATTAAGCTTTAAATAGTTAGAATTCCCTAGTTTAGAATTCCCTAGCTTACTGTTCAAGGGCAGATAGCTTAATGAAAAGATTATCTGACTGCAATGCCACAGGCAATGGGTTTGAATCCCGGGCATATCAGCATCTTGAAATGTAATAAAGGACAGTATGACTGAATAACAAAGAAATCTCAAGTTGAGTTTGTGAATGTTGCGTAGGCATTAGAGACAGAAGGGGTCAGGGCAGGAAACTGGGGTGGTCAGGAGATGCTGGGCTTCAAAAAGGGAGGAAGCTGCAAGTGACAGTAACTAAAACAGATAATTGACAAGTGCCGCCAACAGCGCCCCCTACCTTGCAGCCCTGACGTAGCTAGAAATGCCCCAAAAGTTGTAGCATAATTAACATGCTGCTGTTGTTTGGTGGCGGCAATGGGCAGCAATCCAGAAAATGTGGCGTGGCGGCCCCCATTTTCTGTGCATGTCAAAAACCAGTGGCTGCGTTCTTGGACTCAACTTCACTGGCCCTGGCAGCGTCATTTTGCCAGACATCCTGAGTAACCTGGGAGTTAGTATAAATAGGGTTTACATTTATTTTTTATGGTATATAATTTATAATGTATCACACTCTAAATGACCATCTGATTATATGTCAACCAATAAGCTGCTCTGTATACTGTTATACAGTGTAGTATGCAAATTATAAATGTTACATCAATGCTGATTGGTTGCCATGGGCAACTTCTCCACTGGCTCAGTTCTCCACTTTATCACTACTTAGTACATGTCCTCCTTAATCTTTTTTTGTAAATTCCTTATTTAGACACTTTTGGCCTAGGAATGCCGTGAAAAAAATTCTGATACTCTAGGGCACAGTGATTCAAAAAAGTTTGGGAACCACTGGACTAAACTAATAATGCTAGAAGTTCAAATGCAAGGTCAAGATTATAGGAGACAGCGTAAACAATTTACAGAACCAGGACAGCAACAGCAAGTAGATTGCAGGGGGTGGCAGTTATGTGACCGGACCCTGAATCCGGCCCGCTCACAAACCCCGCCCGCTCATAAACCCCATGGTCAGCATGACGACCAGCAGGGACTATTTCCACTCATGGGTGTACATGACACCCATAGAGTGGGAATAGAACCTGTGGCGAGCGTAGCCCTGAATTCCACCCAGTGCCATCCAGCACATCTAGGGTGAGAGGGGCCATGCGTTAGAATGTAATACTGTGCAGACATTTGTTGTGAGCAGGGCCGTAACTAGAAATGTGCAGGTGGGGCAGTCCGACAGGGCGCTACGCTGCCCCACAGCCCCTGCATCTGGAAAGGCACCCTGTAGCCAGTATCACTGTGGGCACACACCCTGTAGCCTGTACAGCTGCTCGGACAATCCTGTTCCAGCTTTGGCTGTGAGGCTCACTTGCACTACTAACATATATAGAATATATGTATTATTGTTGTAGTAAGATAATCATGGCTTGGTGGGCAATGTTAGAGCAGACCCAGAATCATGCAAGGCCACTACTGCTGCCTGATGGTGGTTGTGAAGGATAGTCATATTCTTGGCTGTCTGGGCCCTAGGCAAGGAACTAGGGGGCAGGGGCGTTTCTACAGAGGAGGGGGCCCGTGTGCACCTCCGGGTGGGCCCTCTCCTCTGCATTGCGCTGTAGACTCCAGCAATGTGCCGGAGTCTACTACGCATGCGCAGGTCTCCGGAAACATGGCGTCCGCCATGATCAGGAGACCAATTTGGCTACCGCGCATGCGCGGTGGCCATTTTGGTGGCGATTTCTGCCACGATAGCAGCTCCCGGTGCTGGACTCCAGAAAGGTAAGTACAAAAATGGGTGCAATGGGTGCGGTGTGGGCCCCCCCCTGGACCCAGGGGCCCGTGTGCACCGCACCCATTGCACCCATTATAGAAACGCCAATGCTAGGGGGTAATTCAGAGTTGATCGCAGCAGCAAATTTGTTAGCAGTTGGGCAAAACCATGTGCACTGCAGGGGGGGCAGATATAACTTGTGCAGAGAGAGTTAGATTTGGCTGGGTTATTTTGCTTCTGTGCAGGGTAAATACTGGCTGCTTTATTTTTACACTGCAACTTAGATTTCAGTTTGAACACACCCAACCCAAATCTAACTCTCTCTGCACATGTTATATCTGCCCTCCTGCAGTGCACATGGGGGGTCATTCAGAGTTGATCGCTCACTAGCAGTTTTTAGCAGCCATGCAAACGCATTGTCGCCGCCCACTGGGGAGTGTATTTTAGCTTTGCAGAAGTGTGAACGCTTGTGCAGCAGAGCGCCTGCAAAATCATTTTGTGCAAAACAAGACCAGCCCTGTAGTTACTCTTTGTGTGCGTTGATTCTAACGATGGAGGGACGGCTTTTGACGTCACACACCCACCCAGCGAACGCCCAGCCATGCCTGCGTTTTTCTAAGCACTCCCTGAAAACGGTCAGTTCACAGAAACGCCCACTTTATGTCAATCTTCCTGCGTTCGGCCGTGCGACTGGAATGTTCGTTACACTCTGTGCAAACCCACGATGCTCATTGTACCCGTACAACGCACATGCGCATTGCGGTGCATACGCATGCGCAGAAATGCCGATTTTTAGCCTGATCGCTGCGCTGCGAACAACGGCAGCTAGCGATTAACTCAGAATGACCCCCATGGTTTTGCCCAACTGCTAACAAATTTGCTGCGATCAACTCTGAATTAGGCCCTAAGTTATAAGCAAGGTTCTTAAGTGCATGGAGTATGGAGTAAACATATCTTTCAATATTAAATTGGAATATCTTGAAATTGTTTGCAGCTAAATATTAATTTGTATTCTTTCAGATATTACATGGGTTGTAGTAATTTATACGTGCTCTTTACTAATTAGCAGTGATGTCCCGTATCACACAGCAACCAACTAAAAATATATTTTTATATTAGGCTAGACCAACAAAAGTGAATAGAGTTTGCTACAGAGTAGAAGACATGGAGGTAAATGTCATAGGGTGTGAGAAGCCGGAGGTGTGGAAGTATGTGAAAGAATGGCGTATTATTAAAGCGGCAATCATTTACAAGACAAACCCAATTTAACAATACGGGCATTCTTGCATAAACTGCTGCACCTCCGGCTTCTTGCACCCTATTACATTCGGGTGCGGTATGTAGGGTCGACCACACTTAGGTCGACAGTGTCTATGTCGACCACTATTTGTCGACAGTAAGTAGGTCGACAGGGACTCTAGGTCGACATGTACTAGGTTGACATGACAGAAGGTTGAGTTTTTTCACTTTTTTTGTGTCGTTTTCTCCGTACATTGACCGGGAACCCAATTAGTGCACCGTGTCCCCTCGCAGCTTCGGGCAAGGTGCCTCGCTGCGCTCAGCACAGATTACCGTTCCCAGTTGTAGTCCACATGGATCATAAACTATGAAAAAGTTTTTAAAAAAAGTGAAAAACTCATGTTGACCTTTTGCCATGTCGACTTACAGTAGAACATGTCGACCTAGTGTCCCTGTTGACCTAGAAACCATGTTGACCTACTTACTGTTTACATATAGTGGTCGACCTAGAGACCGGATACCTTACATTTACCCCTTGGTCTACTTTGTAGTTATTTACTAAATAAATAGTAAATAATCCAAAAATATACTGGTAGGTCAATTGGATCCCAACAAAATTAACCCTAGTATGAATGTGTGCGCGTGTATATTGTGAGCTCCACTGGGGCAGGGACTGATGTGAATGGCCAAATATTCTCGGTAAAGCGCTGCGGAATATGTGTGCGCCATATAAATAACTGGTAATAAATAAATAGGTCCGACACTGTATTGATGCAGGAACACTTTATGCAATTCTATTTGATTAACAATTAAAACAATACTAGTACACCATTATTTAAGGCAAGGGTTTTACTCTGGTTTGGATCTATTATTTCCTTTATAAGCTGGGATTCCACTCATCTTACTCAGCTGCACAGTACAGGGCAAAAGCTTTACAATGTATGGTTCAAGGTCAGCTGAGAACATGGCTTTCTCCCTGATGCAATAGAACACAGTGAAGAAAGTGCTGCAGTCAACTTCAGTCAACTCAACCAGGAAATAACTCACTGGCTAAATTCGCACTCTGGAAAATGAGCAGGCAGGCAGGGACCACGATGACCCTTAATGTGGAGGAGTAAGCTAACCGTAGCTGTCAGATAATGCCACATATCAATCAGTAACCCACTGTATGCATGAGGTTTGTATTGAGAAACACTGATGAGTGGAGATAGAAATACTCTTAGCTTACACATTTCTACAAACTCTGAAAGAAGCAAAGCCTCCATATGTTTACAGAAAATCACATTTATTAGGGCCATTACACAAAAAGGTTTTCATGAGAATCTGTATTTTCTTATTTAATGACAATTGTATGTAATACAGATGCATCATTTCCAGCCAGAGTGTCAGCACACAAAGCTATCTTAGGACACGTTACTAAATTCAGATGCGTTACAAATATCTAGGTGATACGGCAAAGGTTCTCATAAAAGTTGCTAACAGCTTAAGTACAATATTTTAATTACAAATTATAAGAACTACACAATATTTTTGATATGCCTTATTAACAATGTTTTCTTTTGTATATTTGCAATCCAAAATGGTTAAATGACCTTTTATTATAGTAAAAGATTGACTTTAATGTAAAAGTTCAATAAACATCTGCATTCCTAGAACCCATTAGTAAACACCGGTGCAAATACTATATAATTTAGTTTCGTTGACCACATATATTTAAAGTATTAGTATAACTACACATTTAAAGCAAAGTCTACAACACATTGAACAGATATAATTATTCTTAGCCAAAAACTATAATATGACTTACCTATAATGCCTTTTCCACAGATGTAGGTTGCGTGCTGCCAGAAATAATATCAGGGGACTTGTCTGCCTGTGAATTTCAGAAACCTACGTGGAGAAATGAGCCTGCTGTTTCGCTTCTGGCCTCCCACAACTGTTTGTGTCCAGCAGATATGGATTACTCATTAACTGGTGTCTTTACTTTGTATAAACAGATTTGGAATTCTCCGAAAGAATACGGTACTGGGCTAGAAGCCAATTTAAAAACAGACATAAATGAATAAATCTGTATACTGTACATAACTTTTCTTCAGTTAACACAACTATGCTTTTTATGTTTTCACCTCTTCCATACCAGAGAATTTTGTTTTGTCATGATCAGACCATTTTCATATATATTTAATATATTTTGCACAAAAAAATCATTTATTTTTTTTAATTTCAGAAATAAATGTACCTACTTTTTCAACCTCAGATAGTATACGATAACTGCACAATGCCTCAGGGAAAGTCAGAGCCGGGGACAGTTGACAAAAAATTGAAAAATAACTTTTTATTGGTTTGTAAACATATTAATTTTTATGTCATACAGGGGGAGATTTATCAAAGCTTGGAGAGAGATAAAGTGGATTTATCTCTCTACAAGTTTTGAAAAAAGTTTCCCTGCAGACAGGTGTGAGAGAGAGAACAGGGCTCAGCGATGGGTTGTAGGTAGGTATATGGGAGCAGACGGGATGCAGTCAGTATCCTGACAGCCAGGATGCCGGCAGGGGTCACGTGAGCTATACTGGAATCCTGACACCACTCGGAATCCCGGCGCCAGAACAGCGACATCCCGAAGGTAAATATTTGACTGTTAGGGTTAGGTACTAAAAAAAAGGGGGGGGGGGAATAGACGTAGCCGCTAGCCCCCGAGCCTTAGCCCTAGTGCCACCCCCCAGTGTCTTAGCACTAGCTGCCAAACCCCTCCCCCTGAATCTTAGGCCTAGCCGCCACCCCAGGTGGGTTACAGGAATGGACAGGGGTGGGGTAAAATAACCGGTGTTGGTCCTGTGCCCGCCGGTAAGGTGTATCACACCCGAGCAGACAGCTGAGGGGCCTGTAGCAGCTACAACTTCTGCTGCTTTGGAAGTTTTGCCCATGATTCAGACTGTGTTCTGTTTCCAATAGCCACTATAATGGATATTTTCCTGTGTAACTCTTATTTAATTGGATGTGCTGTGATCAGGGGTGTAGCAAGGGTGGCTCCGGTGGAGCGCGAGCTTCGGGCGCCGAAAAATTTAGAGGGCGTGCTGCTGCCCGCCACTCACATTCCCGCGGGTCACTGTACTGGCAGCCACAGAGCAGGAGGAGGTTAAGCACACTGACTCGGAGACTAGGTAGAGAACAGGGCAGGCCAGAGGTGACCGCAGGAGACACTGACAGCCGGCACATGCCGGAGTTCTGCCCACACTCTTTATACTGTTGTGAGGCAGTAATGCTAACCATTACACAGTCCATACTGCCATGCCCCTATTTTAAACATGGGGGGCACCCAAAGGAAACTTTCACCATGAGCTCCACATCGTCTAGAACCGGCTCTGTCACCAATTTAGGATTTTTAAATATTGTTTCTTTTCAAATGTAACATGCTACCACATGTTGGCTAGGCCCCCAATTCAGTACAGGGGATGGGGGCGCCAAAACATACCCGTGCTCCGGGCACCATGGCACCTAGCTACACCTCTGGCTGTGATAGTGTGTTCTTTGTAACTATTATGTGGTATTACATTACTACGACCACTTGGCCAGTCTCAGAGTCCACTTCAAGATTTCGAGGGTCAAAATGATCCATTGTCTTTGAACATACAGGTTTATGAGAGGAAAACAGGGCAAATGAAGATTCAGCTGCTGAAGTGGTGGTCAGCTTCCTAAATGTTATACATTTTTTGTTTTATTGTCCAAGTCTATATATACAGTCTCATCTTTACTACACCATAATACATATTTTTCAGTTTGACTGACTACTACAAATCAAACCTGAATCACTCACACATTGACAGGATTAGTGGTTCTCCCCAGTTTACTTGACCCCAGAGGAGACATTCACTCACTTTGTGGACTATTTCTATTTGATTTCTGTCCATCCAGCTCTGCTCCTTTAGAGTTACTGTCCAAGGATTCTTTTAACTCTATTTGCAGAATACTCCTGTTTGATCCTGGTGATATACTGTAGGTGATTTATTAAATCTTAGAGATAAAAGTACCAGCCAATCAGTTTACTGTGAACTCGTTGCCCGGGCCAAGCAATCACAGATTGGTTTTGGGTCTCATGGGACCTGGGAAATAGGAAATTTTCTCTTACTTGTTACTGACTCCACCCACTGCACAGTGGGTGGGTATTTTGCTGCCACCACCAGGATCTTACCAGGTGGCACATGGAAACAGGTTTCTACTCAGGCTCCTACCACCATCACCTGTATACCTGTCACGATCCGGGTATCTGGACGCCATTTCTTACCTATCAGATGCCTCCTAAGGCTGGCTCAGCGCTCCAGGACCGGATCCCATCTGTCATCCTGATGTGCACATTCCCGCATCCTCGCCTGTCTCTCTGGACGCAGTCACAGTAACGCCTTATACATCTGGCATGGCGTCTCCCGCGGCCTCCGCCGCCGTCCCTGAGCTTCTGCATTCAGAGTGGCGAATACGTCAGCCGCGGCCTCCGCTGTGTCCGCGTGGTTGGATGTGCATCTGTCAGCCTGGCGTCTCCTGTCTCCGGTGGCCGGCGCCGCCATTACTGTTTTCCAGACCACATGGATTACAATCCAAACTTCCCTCCAAGTGTCTGCATGGGCGCAGCCATCTTGGATTCTGTCAGCTGATCTTTCCTACCAATCCGTTGTCCGTATTATTAATTTGCATAATTGCCTAGCCAATGCCTTCCTTGCTGCAGGTATAAATAGGTTGTGCCTGAGCAAGGAAGGCGTCAGTGCTTTGGTTGTCAAACCTAGTTCCTGTTTGTCTCTCTCCTGTGATTGTCTTCCAGGTTCCAGCTCCTGTCTCAAGACTTCCACCATAGAGACCCGCACCAGCATTCCACCTGCGGTGTAACCTGACTCTCCAATCCATTGTGGATTCATCTGTTTCCAGCTACAACATTACCTGCTTCCAGCTCAGCTTCCAGCAGAGTACAGCTTCCCTTAAAGGGCCGGTGTCCTTTCTAAACTTTACCACTCTCCACCGGTATTATTATTTCTCCGCTCTCAAGTTCTACATTTCAGTTCATATTTCATCGCTCCCAAGTTCATTTATTATTTAACTGGTTCCAGCCAGTATCCACTCCGTGCTAACAACAGTCTGGTTCCAGCCAGTATCCACAGCAGCTGTTTTATCTTCAGCAACCCAGCTTTTCCTGGAACACCAGCTGGCACAATCCTGGGTTATCTCCATTGCTACAGTCAGGCCTGGTAAGGACTTTCCATCTAGAAGATCATAAGAACTATCTCACACTACCAGTGCCCTGTGGCTCCTGCCATCCTGTAGTACCCAGGAACTGTATTTATTCTTTGCTGACTTTTACGTTTTCTTTTACTGCTGCTGTGTTGCGGAGTTGTCATAATAAACATCCTTGACTTTTATCTAAGTTGTCGTGGTCACGCCTTCGGGCAGTTATTATTCATGTTACTTACATGTCCAGGGGTCTGATACAACCTCCCAGGTTCCGGTACATCTCAGCCCCTACAACTGAGGCTGCCTCCCGTCAGCTCAGGCCCTCAGTTGTGACAGTAAGCACTGACCTAATGAATCCAGCCGGAGACCAGGATCAAGCGGCCAGGCCGATGCAAGAACTGGCAGCCCGACTAGAACATCAGGAGGCTGCACAGGGCCACATCATCCGCTGTCTCCAGGATCTCTCTACACGGCTGGATGGGATTCAGACAACTCTCCGTGGATCAGGCGCGTCTGGTGCGTCAACCACAGTGACTCCAGCTATAACCCCACCCACCTTACCCATTTCTGCTCCACGTCTTCATCTTCCAACGCCAGCAAAATTTGACGGATCTCCAAGATTCTGCAGGGGATTTCTCAACCAGTGTGAGATTCAGTTTGAGCTACAACCTGGCAATTTTCCCAGTGACCGTACAAAAATTGCCTACATTATTTCTCTTCTCAGTGGCTCAGCCCTTGATTGGGCATCACCGTTATGGGAGAGGTCCGACACCCTGCTATCTTCCTACACTGCCTTCGTGTCAACATTCAGGCGCATCTTCGACGAGCCAGGCCGGGTAACCTCAGCTTCATCCGAGATTCTCCGTTTACGCCAGGGGTCACGTACTGTAGGACAATATCTGATACAGTTCCAGATCCTGGCATCCGAACTGGCATGGAACGACGAGGCCCTGTATGCTGCATTCTGGCATGGCTTATCTGAGCGTATTAAAGATGAGTTGGCTACCAGAGACTTACCTTCTAAGTTAGATGAGCTAATCTCACTCTGCACGAAAGTTGATTTACGTTTCAGAGAGAGAGCAACTGAGCGTGGAAGATCATCTGCTCCAAAATCTTCTGCTCCTCCTCCTCGTCAACTGTCACCATCTAAAGATGAGCCCATGCAACTTGGCCGTTCCCGTTTAACTCCTGCTGAGCGCCGAAGACGTCTCTCCGAGTTTCTCTGTCTCTATTGTGCAGCTCCGTCTCACACCATTAATGCCTGTCCCAAACGTCCGGGAAACTCCAAATCCTAGCTCGCCAAGGAGAGGGCCGGCTAGGAGTAATGATCTCCTCTCCATCTCCTCAAGATTGTAATCTCCCAGTCTCGCTTCAAGTTGCTCAACGTTATCGGAACGTCATTGCCCTCCTTGATTCCGGAGCAGCTGGGAACTTTATTACCGAAGCCTATGTTAAACGGTGGTCCCTACCCACCGAGAGACTTCCTTCGTCCATTTCTTTAACTGCCGTGGATGGCAGCAAAATTTTTGATGCAGTTATTTCTTTAAGGACTCTACCAGTTCGTCTGAGAGTGGGAGTTCTTCATTCCGAACTTATTTCTTTTTTAGTGATTCCAAGAGCCACACATCCTGTGGTCCTGGGCCTTCCATGGCTCCGTCTTCACAATCCTACAATTGATTGGACGACTACGCAAATCCTGGCATGGGGTTCCTCCTGTGCTGAGACATGTTTGTTTAAAGTATTGCCTGTCTGTTCTTCCTCCCCCAGGTCGTCTGATGTTCCACCTCCTCCATATCAAGATTTCACGGATGTGTTCAGTAAAGCTTCTGCTGATATCCTTCCTCCTCATAGAGAATGGGACTGTCCGATTGATCTCGTTCCAGGGAAGGTTCCACCTCGAGGCCGAACTTATCCGTTGTCTCTGCCTGAGACGCATTCTATGGAGGAATATATTAAAGATAACCTAGCAAAGGGGTTCATTCGACCTTCTTCTTCTCCAGCCGGCGCAGGCTTCTTTTTTGTAAAAAAGAAAGATGGTGGTCTGCGGCCGTGCATCGACTACAGAGGTTTGAACGACATTACCATCAAGAACCGTTATCCTTTACCCCTGATTACTGAGCTCTTTGACAGAGTTAGCGGAGCTACCATCTTTACAAAGCTGGACTTGCGAGGTGCATACAATCTCATCCGGATCCGTGAGGGTGACGAGTGGAAGACCGCCTTTAACACCCGTGACGGACATTATGAGTACCTCGTCATGCCCTTCGGATTGAGCAATGCTCCAGCTGTCTTCCAGCATTTTGTCAATGAGATCTTCAGAGACATTCTATACCGTCATGTCGTGGTCTATCTAGACGATATCCTCATTTTTGCCAACGATTTAGAGGAACATCGTTTTTGGGTTAAAGAGGTTCTGTCCCGTCTCCGTGTCAATCATCTCTATTGCAAATTAGAAAAATGCGTCTTTGAAGTCAAGTCCATTCCGTTTCTAGGGTACATTGTGTCCGGTTCCGGACTAGAGATGGATCCTGAGAAACTACAAGCAATCCAAAATTGGCCGGTACCCTTAACCCTCAAAGGGGTCCAGAGGTTCTTAGGGTTCGCCAACTATTACCGAAAGTTTATACGAGACTTTTCCACCATTGTGGCGCCTATTACTGCTTTCACTAAGAAGGGTGCTAACCCGTCCAAGTGGTCTGAAGAAGCCATGCAAGCATTTCATCTTTTAAAACAAAGGTTCATCTCTGCGCCTGTTCTGAAACAGCCTGACATCGACTCTCCTTTCATCTTAGAGGTGGATGCCTCCTCCGTTGGAGTAGGAGCGGTGTTATCTCAGAGGGCTAAAGATGGCCATTTACACCCTTGCAGTTTCTTCTCCCGGAAGTTCTCCCCAGCTGAGCGCAACTATGCCATTGGCGACCAGGAGTTGCTAGCCATCAAGCTCGCTCTAGAAGAGTGGAGGTATCTGTTGGAGGGAGCTTCTCATTCAATCACCATACTTACAGACCACAAGAACCTTTTATACCTGAAGGGCGCACAATGTCTCAACCCTCGTCAGGCCAGATGGGCACTTTTCTTTTCCAGGTTCGACTTTAAACTCCAGTTCTGTCCGGGCTCTCAGAATCGTAAGGCCGATGCCCTTTCCCGCTCATGGGAGCAAGAAAATGAGTCAGAGTCTTCAGACAAGCATCCTATTATAAATCCGTTGGCATTCTCCACGGTAGGGATGGACTCTACGCCCCCATCAGGGAAAAGTTTTGTGAAGCCGATGCTAAGGAAGAAGCTCATGCATTGGGCCCATGCTTCCCGTTTTGCCGGACATACAGGTATCCAAAAAACCCTGGAGTTTATCTCTAGGTCCTATTGGTGGCCAACTCTGAAAAAGGACGTCTTGGAGTTTATTGCATCTTGCCCAAAGTGTGCCCAACATAAAGTATCCCGCCAGTCGCCTGCGGGGCAACTGGTTCCACTATCCGTTCCCCGTCGACCATGGACCCACTTGTCGATGGATTTCATTACAGACTTACCCATGTGCAACAAGTTCAATACCATCTGGGTGGTAGTTGACCGGTTCACCAAGATGGCACACTTCATTCCTCTCACCGGTCTTCCGTCAGCTTCCAAGTTGGCTCAAGTATTTATACAAGAGATCTTCCGACTCCACGGTCTTCCAGAAGAAATTATCTCAGATCGAGGAGTTCAATTCACAGCCAAATTCTGGCGAAGTTTATGTCAAGTCCTCCAAGTCAAGCTAAAGTTTTCCACGGCTTACCATCCTCAGACCAATGGTCAAACTGAGAGGGTGAATCAGGACTTGGAGTCCTTCCTCCGCATCTATGTGTCCTCCTCTCAAGATGACTGGGTTCAATTACTTCCCTGGGCCGAGTTCTGTCATAACAACCAGTATCATTCTTCATCTTCTTCAACACCATTCTTCACCAACTTTGGATTCCACCCTAAAGTCCCTGAGTTCCAACCGCTTCCAGCAACTTCTGTTCCCGCAGTGGATATCACCTTGCATCAGTTTGCCAATATCTGGAAGAGCGTACGATCAGCTCTGCTCAAGGCATCGTTCAGGTACAAGAAGTTTGCGGATAAGAAGCGTCGAGCAGTTCCTGCTCTCAAGGTGGGTGATCGGGTATGGTTATCCACGAAGAATTTGAGGTTGAGAGTTCCCAGTATGAAGTTTGCACCTCGCTTCATCGGTCCTTTTAAAATTGATCAAGTCATCAATCCTGTTGCTTACAGACTCCAGTTACCTCCTTTCTTAAAAATACCCAGGACATTCCATGTTTCCCTGTTGAAACCGCTAATCTTGAATCGGTTTCATTCCTCACTTCCTCCAACTCCGAAAGTCCAAACTCAACGAGGCGTTGAGTATGAAGTGGCCAAGATCCTGGACTCACGTCACCGTTACGGTCAACTTCAGTATCTTATTGACTGGAAGGGTTATGGCCCTGAGGAACGTTCATGGACCAATGCTTCTGATGTCCATGCTCCAGCCTTGGTCCGGAGATTCCATTCCAAGTTTCCTCAAAAGCCAAAGAAGTGTCCTGGGGCCACTCCTAAAGGGGGGGGTGCTGTCACGATCCGGGTATCTGGACGCCATTTCTTACCTATCAGATGCCTCCTAAGGCTGGCTCAGCGCTCCAGGACCGGATCCCATCTGTCATCCTGATGTGCACATTCCCGCATCCTCGCCTGTCTCTCTGGACGCAGTCACAGTAACGCCTTATACATCTGGCATGGCGTCTCCCGCGGCCTCCGCCGCCGTCCCTGAGCTTCTGCATTCAGAGTGGCGAATATGTCAGCCGCGGCCTCCGCTGTGTCCGCGTGGTTGGATGTGCATCTGTCAGCCTGGCGTCTCCTGTCTCCGGTGGCCGGCGCCGCCATTACTGTTTTCCAGACCACATGGATTACAATCCAAACTTCCCTCCAAGTGTCTGCATGGGCGCAGCCATCTTGGATTCTGTCAGCTGATCTTTCCTACCAATCCGTTGTCAGTATTATTAATTTGCATAATTGCCTAGCCAATGCCTTCCTTGCTGCAGGTATAAATAGGTTGTGCCTGAGCAAGGAAGGCGTCAGTGCTTTGGTTGTCAAACCTAGTTCCTGTTTGTCTCTCTCCTGTGATTGTCTTCCAGGTTCCAGCTCCTGTCTCAAGACTTCCACCATAGAGACCCGCACCAGCATTCCACCTGCGGTGTAGCCTGACTCTCCAATCCATTGTGGATTCATCTGTTTCCAGCTACAACATTACCTGCTTCCAGCTCAGCTTCCAGCAGAGTACAGCTTCCCTTAAAGGGCCGGTGTCCTTTCTACACTTTACCACTCTCCACCGGTATTATTATTTCTCCGCTCTCAAGTTCTACATTTCAGTTCATATTTCATCGCTCCCAAGTTCATTTATTATTTAACTGGTTCCAGCCAGTATCCACTCCGTGCTAACAACAGTCTGGTTCCAGCCAGTATCCACAGCAGCTGTTTTATCTTCAGCAACCCAGCTTTTCCTGGAACACCAGCTGGCACAATCCTGGGTTATCTCCATTGCTACAGTCAGGCCTGGTAAGGACTTTCCATCTAGAAGATCATAAGAACTATCTCACACTACCAGTGCCCTGTGGCTCCTGCCATCCTGTAGTACCCAGGAACTGTATTTATTCTTTGCTGACTTTTACGTTTTCTTTTACTGCTGCTGTGTTGCGGAGTTGTCATAATAAACATCATTGACTTTTATCTAAGTTGTCGTGGTCACGCCTTCGGGCAGTTATTATTCATGTTACTTACATGTCCAGGGGTCTGATACAACCTCCCAGGTTCCGGTACATCTCAGCCCCTACAACTGAGGCTGCCTCCCGTCAGCTCAGGCCCTCAGTTGTGACAATACCGCTATGCGTGTGCATAGTCATGATGCTAACACACCTCTGGACTGGCATCAGTGATCACCCACTGGTCACTGACCATTGACCAGGCCCTGTATCAGTAGCTGGCAGTGGGTGCAACTTGAAGAAGCTGGGCTCAATCGAGAACAGACAGAGAATGGGACTGTGTAGTGTGTCGCATTCCTGTTTGTCGCAAGATGAAAAAGCAGTTGTCTTGAAGGCAAGATGTTTATTGCTCCAACAATCTTTAAAAAGACTCCTTCCCATTTTGTAAGGGGAATACAACACACAAGATGTTATAGCTGTTCAACCTTCTTGATGTAACAGAAAGTATATCTCTCTCAGTCAGAAGAAATCTCTCTTCTACTCAGGGCTCACAGACATAGGCGTGCGCAGCACATTTTATTAGGGGGTGCACCGGAGGGGTGTGTCTAGCACTATCTATTGACGGTCAACGCAATATAAAATATCCACCTTTGTACCAATCCTAATAAAGCAGATACATTGTCAGATGTTGTGGTGTGCACCAAACAAACACCCCTGATGGCACTCACTGCAATTACACTGCTCCTCCTCAGCCTGGTCTGGCTCCCCCTCTCTTTCCCCTGCAAGCTGCAGCAGCTTACTTACAAGTCAGTCACTCACTGACACTGACAGTCGCAGACTAGTACTGCTGCTGCTGGAAAAATGAGTCACGTGTCAGTGCTGCTGCCGGCTGTCTACAGTACTGAATTTGTCTTCCTAAGAGGAACACTGGCTGCATGCTGATCCTCATCAGTGGCTGGCGTTGGCATAGCATAGAAGGAGAGAGGTGGGCATGTGGCGGGTGGGCGTGTGAGCAGCATGACGTAATCACATCACGCTGTTTTTGTACATGGAGGTGGAGCCAGGAGTTTGAAAGCCGGTGGCAGTGGCACCCTTGATTAACCCAGGTGTCCGGGCAGTAATGCAGTCCTGACAGGGTGCAATGCAGAGGGGACAGTAATCAGCCTGCTCGGCGATCGCTGAATCAGGTATGTGAGATCGGGGTGCCAGACATTAGGATTGCCTGTGCGCACCAGGCACCCCCCCCTGCGCACACCTATGTTCACAGACCCTTTATATATAGTCAGCAGACACAATACAGTTTGCATTACACCAAAACTGTCAATTTACAATTCCTCTTTGATATACTTATCACACAGATTTTAAGTATCTATATGGATCCTGTAGCAATAATGTTTACATTTGACTTCCTAAATGGTTTTCCTCCTTCTAATTTCTGTAACAGATTTACATGAAATCATTTATTTCAAATCTGCTTGAGACTTTACATAGAGAAACACATAAGTCCCCCATTATTAACACCTTTTCCATAGGAACTGCAAAATCCAAGCACATTACCTGCTGTGCCCTGACCAACATCAAAAGATCTTGTCATTCATCAGACCTTCTACTAGAAAATGTATAAAATATTTAGAAAATATTTCAGTGCGCAAAAGCAGCTGGTATTGTTAAATACTCCCAAGAGGTTTTCTCCACCCCTCACCAACAAGTGCAAAATAGACAAAAACGGGAGGAAAACTTAACCAGCGGTTCACAATGCTCCCCCGAATCTTATTGGCCGTCACATGTAAATAAAATGAAATAAATATAGTGTACTACAGTTGTTAATAACATATAATCCAGACAAGTGCATACACAACATCAGCAGATGTGCAAAACAGTCCTATTAAACAATTACTGACATCACATAATAAGGTCTTTTAGCGGCATCACTCAACATGCAATTACCGGATTTTAAGAACTGTGGCCAAACAGTTCTCAAACAGCATAGATATTGACAAGTGGAACCTCCGAAAACGTGCCACCGCAAAGTCTGCTGAATCTTTAATGTTAAGCCGGTTTGTTGCTGTCTCGTAGCTGCAGGGACCACACTGACGTGTTACCCGCCCGTACTGGGGTCTTTTTCAAGGTTCAGAATCAGGATGCCAGTTGCTGCTAATGGTGAAATATTTTATTCAGGCACCAATCCCCATACTCGGTATACAACTGGACCCTATACATAATCAAACCTAAAAAGTCCCATGGTCCTCTGGGCACTGGCTCAGGTATAGCAGAGGACCATGGGACTTTTTAGTTTTTTTGTCTATCTGATACTAGAACATTATAATTTAGCATTCTATCTCATAGTCACAGAAGATAGTGATTCATTATCCAGCCATATACAGAGTAAGTGCATTTTTTCCTTTAAAATACATTCAAACACATCTTAAATATACATTTAAACATGTAATCCTAAAACCGTGCATTGGGGTTAATTCAGGTTGGATCGCAAATTGTGATCCAACCGGAATTTTTGCGGTCGCCCACGGGTGCATGTGCCTGCACTTTCTGCGGGGGGCCGTAGAAAATACGATCGCCTCTACCTGTCAATCAGGCAGAGGCGGTTGCAGGGCGGGGGGCAACACTCCATTTCCAGGGAGGAGACGTAGCGTTACGGGGTGGAGCAACACGAACGGTGGGTGGTGTGGCGCGAATGGGGGCATGATCGCAGCGGCTGCGTGACATCACACACAGCCGCCACGATGGTTAAGATGGTGCCGAATCTCCTGCGCTGGTAGGAGGCATCAATAATTTTCTCTTACGTCCTAGAGGATGCTGGGGTCCATTTTAGTACCATGGGGTATAGACGGTTCCACAGGAGCCTTTGGCACTTTAAGACTTTTCAACAGTGTGAACTGGTTCCTCCCTCTATGCCCCTCCTCCAGACCTCAGTTTAGAAAATGTGCCCGGGAGACTGGATGCACACCAGTGGAGCTCTACTGAGTTCTGCTGGAAAAGACTTTGTTAGGTTTTTTATTTTACAGGGAAGCTGCTGGCAACAGTTTCCCTGCTTCGTGGGACTTAGGGGGGGGAAGTAGGAACCAACTTCTCAGTTAGTTTAATGGCTCTGCTTCCGCTGACAGGACACCATTAGCTCCTGAAGGGTACTGAACACAGCCGTTGCCTGGCTGCTGCTCACTCCCACAGCCTTGCCGCCACCCCCTAACAGAGCCAGAAGTCAGAAGGCTGGTGAGTATTTACAGGAGACCTGCAGAGAGGGGCCCTCCAGACATAATGGCAGCATAAAGGTACCAGCGCAGCGCGGGACGCTGCGCAGCAACATGTCTCTCAGCACAGGGTGCAGAGCGTGCGGGGGGGGGGGGGGGCACGCTCTGAGGGGCATGATAAATCCTTACTCTCACTGGTAAAATGTACATACATGTGAGCCGCTTGTGTACACTACCCCCGCCAGTATAAATATTACTGTGGCTGAACCGCGCCATTACAGGGGGGTGGGGCTTCCCCTCAGAATTGCTTATAACACTCAATTGGCGCCATTTTCTCCTCACAGAGACGCCGGAGCGCTGATCCTGCAGGCTGCTTCTCCTCACACATCGCTGATACAAGTACCAGGGTGTTATAGAAGGGGAGGGGAGCACATAATTTATTGAAGTCAGCGGGCTTCACATTGGATATAAAGCGCTGTTTTGTTATATATGTATATTCAGTGTATGTAATACATATAGGGCGCGTGGTGTGGACTGCCAATCCCCTCTGGGTCTCTCTGACAGACTTTAGGTAGATCTGTCCCCAATAGCTCCCCTGTGTGTGTGAGAGGTGTGACTGTACACGTGTGTAACATGTCCCAGAGGAAACCATTTTGGAGGCACAAGAGTGTTCTGAGCCTGCGTGGGTGAGAAAGCTGCAGAGTAATATGTAAATTCTCTGAGTCTGAACCAGAGGCGTAACTAGGGTTTTTGGAGCCCAGGGCAAGATCAATAATGGCGCCCCCCCCCCCCCCCCCCTCCCCAAAAAAATAATAATTTTTTCTTAATAAAAATAATAAATTAATAAAATGATAATTAAAAAAAAATACAAAAGGAAAGTATGTGCAGACGCCACCGGTGTCACTGCATATGGGCCCTCATTCCGAGTTGATCGCTCGTTATTTTTCATCGCATCGCAGTGAAATTTCGCTTAGTGCGCATGCGCAATAGTCGCACTGCGACTGCGCCAAGTAACTTTGCTATGAAGATAGGATTTTTACTCACGGCTTTTTCTTCGCTCCGGCGATCGTAGTGTGATTGACAGGAAATGGGTGTTACTGGGCGGAAAAACGGCGTTTTAGGGGCGTGTGGATGAAAACGCCACCGTTTCCGGAAAAAACGCAGGAGTGGCCGGAGAAACGGGGGAGTGTCTGAGCGAACGCTGGGTGTGTTTCTGACGTCAATCCAGGAACGACAAGCACTGAACTGATCGCACAGGCAGAGTAAGTGTGGAGCTACTCTAAAACTGCTAAGTAGTTTTTGATCGCAATAATGCGAATACATCGGTCGCAATTTTAGGATGCTAAGATACACTCCCAGTAGGCGTAGGCTTAGCGTGTGTAACTCTGCTAAATTCGCCTTGCGACCGATCAACTCGGAATGAGGGCCATAAAGATGTCAGGGGGTGTGTGTGTGTGTGTGTGTGTGTGTGTGTGTGTGTGTGTGTGTGTGTGTGTGTGTGTGTGTGTGTGTGTGTGTGTGTGTGTAGGTGCAGTGGTCGAAGTTGAATTTTTGAAAGTGGAATGAAAGAGTGCAGATAGCAATTATGCGCGCGCCGAAGGCGCGCGCGCTCCGGAAAAGGGGCGCGGTCACTCAAAAGGGGCGTGTCCTTCAGTGTAGTAGGACCCCTTATACTATCTAGTACTGGTGCCCCTTTCACATTATAGCACACGGTATGAGCCGAAATTCACATTATAGCACACAGTATGAGCCGAAATTCACATTGCCCCACACGGCATGAGCCGAAATTCACATTATAGCACACAGTATGAGCCGAAATTCACATTACCCCACATGGTATGAGCCAAAATTCACATTATAGCACATGGTATGAGCCGAAATTCACATTATAGCACACGGTATGAGCCAAAATTCACATTACTCCACATGGTATGAGCCAAAATTCACATTTGCCCACATGGTATGAGCCGAAATTCACATTACAGCACACGGTATGAGCTGAAATTCACATTACAGCACACGGAATGAGCCAAAATTCACATTACAGCACATGATATGAGCCAAAATTCCCATTATAGAGTTAGGGGATCCTACACCCAGAATTAACATGGCCTGTGGGGCACTATGATGAGGGGAGCCCACCCCCTTAATAGACTAATTGCAGAGTTTAGCAGCGGAAGGGCTGCAGCGGTTTCTCACCCCAAGCTGCGGCGCTTCTGCCACCTCCGACACTCCACATCTTCGGCACCACCCGGGATGCAGAGCACCGCACCGGGTATGCACCCTTTTCAGTGTGGTCTGCTGCGCTCCGAAGGGGTTCTTGTTTCATGCTGCAGGATCCCGATGTGCGCCTTCCTCCCCTCTGTTACTGTCACGGTAAGCATTAGTATCGTTTACCGCAGAGGCCATTTTCTGAGGCATATGTGTTAAACCTCAGGAACGGAGATGCCCTTCTCACCATACAGCTGTGTGGCCGAGCCGGGCAGGGGGACAGCCAGCAGCAGCATGCCGGATATCAGCAGCAGAGGGTGCGGGCTGTACATACTTGAGGCAGCTGGATATTCAACAGTGCTGAAAGCCTCCGGAGCCCGCACCCCCGGAGCTGCAGTACACCGGCAGAGGACACCCATCCCCCGAACCCTGCGTAGCCCAAAGCCGGAGATCAGCAGCATGTTGAACGCAGAAGCAGAAGCTGCTTATTGCCGGTCAGCATGCTGCTGATCTCCGGCTTTGGGCTCCGCATGTGCATTACAGCCCCCACCCTCGGCTGCTGATATCCGGCATGCTGCCCCTGCTGCTGGCTTTCCACCCGCCCGGCTCGCCCACCCAGCTGGATGGTGAGTGAGAAGGGCATCTCAGTGCCCGTGGTTTAATACATATCTCTCTTCGGTAAATGGCCATTAGTACATCCCACACACACTGATTACACACACACAGACTGGCCACCCCCAAATCCTAAACACACCCACTCAGACTACACACACACATTCTCATACTTTCCTCTCCCCCACACACACACTGGACTGCAAAAATTTACACACACTGACACTGTTCCACACACACACAATTAACACACACTCACACTGTCCCACACACACAATTAACACACACGCACACTGTCCCACACACCAGTGGCGTGCGGTGAGGTCAGTGGCGTGCAATGAGGCACTACAGCCATAATGTCCGCCGAATCCTGCCGATGACCCCTACCGCCACCGAGCCAATGCCCGCCACTGCCTCTGAGCCGATGCCCGCTGCCACCACCAATGGCTTACAAACTCGCCCACCATAAACTGACCCAGCCCTCCGCCACTAATTTGCAACTCAGTCCAAAGTCGCCAATGCCCGCTGCATGCCTGCTCATCATACTTGTGATATATTGTACATTTTTATAGAAAAAAATAATAATCAGTGTTTGGGACTGGGAAGGGAGTGGGAGGAGGACATGAATGCAATTTTGTTGTCCAGGGTTTCCATTAACTTAATGGAGAAGGGTCTGAATGGGTTAAAAATGTAAAAAAAAAACTGCGTGAGGTCCCCCTCCTAAGTATAACCAGCCTCGGGCTCTTTGAGCCGGTCCTGGTTGTTTAAATACTGGGAAAAAATTGGACAGGGGTTCCCCGTATTTAGACAACCAGCATCGGGCTCTTAGTCCGGTCCTGGTTCCAAAAATACGGGGGACAAAAGATGTAGGGGTCCCCCCGTATTTTTAAAACCAGCAACGGGCTCCACTAGCCAGGGACATAATGCCACAGCCGGGGGACACATTTATGTAGGTCCCTGCGGCCGTGGCATTACCCCCCCAACTAGTCACCACTGGCCGGGGTTCCCTGGAGGAGTGGGGACCCCTTAAATCAAGGGGTCACCCCCCCTCCAGGCACCCAAGGGCCAGGGGTGAAGCCCGAGGCTGTCCCCCCCATCCGTGGGCTGTGGATGGGAGGCTGATAGCCATGTAAGTAAAAAAAGAATATTGTTTTTTGTTGTGGAACTACAAGGCCCAGAAAGCCTCCCCCGCTTGCTGGTACTTGGAGAACCTCAAGTACCAACATGCAGGGAAATAACGGGCCCGCCGGTACCTGTAGTTCTACAACAGAAAAAATACCCAAATAAAAACACAACTCACACACCGTGACAGTAAAAATTTATTAAAGCACACTGACACACTCACACATACTTACCTATATCCCACGCCGGTCACGTCCACTTGTCCAGTAGAATCCAATAGGGGTAGCTGTAAAAATGAGAGACAGATTACTTACCTACATCCCACGCTGGTCACGTCCACTTGTCCAGTAGAATTCAATAGGGGAATCTGTAAAAATGAGAGACAGATTACTTACCTACATCCCACGCCGGTCACGTCCACTTGTCCAGTAGAATCCAATAGGGGTACCTGTAAAAATGAGAGACAGATTACTTACCTACATCCCACGCCGATCACGTCCACTTGTCCAGTAGAATCCAATAGGGGTACCTGTAAAAATGAGAGACAGATACTTACCTACATCCCACACCGGTCACGTCCACTTGTCCAGTAGAATTCAATAGGGGTACCTGTAAAAATGAGAGACAGATTACTTACCTACATCCCACGCTGGTCACGTCCACTTGTCCAGTAGAATCCAGTAGGGGAATCTGTAAAAATGAGAGACAGATTACTTACCTACATCCCACGCCGGTCACGTCCACTTGTCCAGTAGAATCCAATAGGGGTACCTGTAAAAATTAGAGACAGATTACTTACCTACATCCCACGCTGGTCACGTCCACTTGTCCAGTAGAATCCAGTAGGGGAATCTGTAAAAATGAGAGACAGATTACTTACCTACATCCCACGCCGGTCACGTCCACTCGTCCAGTAGAATCCAATAGGGGTACCTGTAAAAATGAGAGACAGATTACTTACCTACATCCCACGCCGGTCACGTCCACTTGTCCAGTAGAATTCAATAGGGGTACCTGTAAAAATTAAAATTATACTTACAAACTGCAATCCACAGGAGGAGAGAGAGAGAGAGAGAGAGAGAGGGGGGGGGGGGGGGGGAGAGACTAACCTGCTGCTGCTGCTGCTGGGGAGACCGGCACACACTGCAGGGCCACGACGGGAGGACGGAGCCGGCGGAGGAGGGGGAGAGCCGCACACCGCCGCTCCTGTCAGCGGCAGCGGAGGAGGACGGGGCGCACACTACAGACGCCAATAACCGCCGGGACAATTAACACACACACACAATTAACACACGCACACTGTCCCACACACACAAATAACACACACGCACACTGTCCCACACACACAAATAACACACACGCACACTGTCCCACACACACAATTAACAAACACGCACTGTCCCACACACACACAATTAACACACTCACACTGTCCCACACACACACACACATACACACACACTTAACACACGCACACTGTCCCACACACACACACAATTAACACACACGCACACTGTCCCACACACACACAATTAATACACACGCACACTGTCCCACACACACACAATTAACACACACGCACACTGTCCCACACACACACACAATTAACACACACTCAAACTGTCCCACACACACACAATTAACACACTCACACTGTCCCACACACACACACACACACACACACACACACACACACACACAATTAACACACTCACACTGTCCCACACATACACAATTAACACACACGCACACTGTCCCACACACACACAATTAACACGCACTCAAAACTGTCCCACACACACAATTAACACACTCACACTGTCACACACACACACACACACACACACACACACACACACAATTAACAAACACGCACTGTCCCACACACACAATTAACACACTCACACTGTCACACACACACACACAATTAACACACACACACTGTCCCACACACACACACAATTAACACACGCACACTGTCCCACACACACACACAATTTACACACACTCAAACTGTCCCACACACACAATTAACACACTCACACTGTCCCACACACACACAATTAACACACACGCACTGTCCCACACACAACACACACGCACACTGTCCGACACACACACAATTAACACACACACACTTAACACACACACACACACAAAATGTCCCGCACCCCCTTCCCGCCTACCTGCACTCACTGCTGTTCAGGGGCCGCAGGCCCCCCACCCCGAGGTCGCGCACGCGCATGCGCGCACCTCCGCGGTCGCGATCGCGCACGCGATCGCGTACACAGTCACTTTGCAGGGGGGAGTAGGGGGAGGCTCCTGGCTGCCGCTGCCTGTCTATTGTGACAGGCACAGCAGCCGGGGAGACAGGGAAAGCGCAGCGGGTAGCGCCGGCGGAATCCCTGAAGCATGGGGCGAGTGGGCCGTGCAGGTGCCGGTGGCGCCCCCCTCTGTTGGGGCTGCCATGGCGCCCAGAGCACGTGCCCTGCTCGTCCCGTGCTAGATACGCCTCTGGTCTGAACAACAGACAAAGCAAGACAGTCTGTGGAGGATGCTCTGTTTGCTGATTCCTCCATGTCACCCACTCGGGACCCCTCCTGTTCCCAGAAAAGGTCTCTGACCCAAATTATGCAAAGGGACACTGACACAGATTCTGACACTGAAGTCGACACTGGAGTTTTGAGGGGGGTAGATCCCAAACTGGCTAAGAGCATTCAATGTATGATAGTCACTATAAAAGAGGTGTTGGAATTTCCTGACACAGCACCTCCACCTGAGGTAAAAGATTATTTAAAATTAAATAAAAAACCAGGTGGTGACTTTTCCTCCATCTAAGAAGAGGATAGGCGTAAGTGGGAGTCACCCCCAATGATAGACACCTCAGTCTCTAGGTTGTCAAATAAAATAATTTTACCTGCCCCAGGGTCAGCTTCATTAAAAGAACCTGCTGACCGCGAATTAGAGACGACTTTAAAGTCCATCTATGTTGCTACGGGTACGTTACTCAGGCCCGCAATTGCTTCTGCGTGGGTAGGATCAGGTGCGGGAGTGCGATCAGGTGGGGGCACGTCTATTATATTTCAGCCAGGTCTGGCTTCACTCAGACCTGGATCCCAAGGTTACAGGTTGGAATTTCAAGACCTTCCTCCATGCCGATTTTTCAAATCAGCCTTGCCAGTTCTGCTCAGGACGGCACAAATGTCCTGAACGCAATACACAAATTATGTCAAGACAAAATAATTGCCTTGGTTCCTGCCGAACAAAGGAATCAAGGCTTGAATGCAAGCCTGTTTGTAGTACCGAAGCCGGATGGCTCGGTCAGAGTGATTTTAAATCTAAAATCTCTGAATCTTTAATTGAAAAGGTTCATATTCAAGATGGAATCCTGGAGAGCAGTGATTTCCAGCTTGGAAGAAAAGGAATTTCTGGTGTCAGTGGACATCAAAGATGCTTACTTGCATGTCCCCATTTACCCGCCACATCAAGCATACTGAGGGTTGCGGTTCAGGATTGCCACTATCAATTCCAGACATTACCGTTCGGGCTCTCCACGGCTCCGAGAATATTCACCAAGGTGATGGCGGAGATGATGGTTCTCCTTCGCAAACAAGGAGTCAACATAATTCCATACTTGGACAATCTCCTCATAAAAGCGAGATCCAGGGACAAGCTACTCCAGAACATAGCATTGTCCCCGAAGGTGCTTCAACAGTATGGTTGGATCATCAACTTTCCAAAATCGCAGTTGGAACCGACAATGAGATTATCATTTTTGGGAATAATACTGGACACCGAGATACAGAGAGTATTTCTACCGGTGGAAAAGGCTCAGGAGATCCAGAGCATGGTCAAACAACGTTTGAGACCAAGAAGAGTATCAATTCATCAGTGCATTCGCCTGTTGGGGAAAATGATAGCAGCTTACGAGGCGCTACAATATGGCCGATTCCATGCCAGGGTTTTCCAGTGGGACCTACTGGACAAGTGATCCGGGTCGCATCCCTACATGCATCAAAGGTTAACCTTTTCAGCGAAAGCCAGAATTTCGCTCCTGTGGTGGCTACAAATTTCTCACCTCCTGGAGGGATGCAGGTTCGGGATTCAGGCCTGGCTATACAAACTTTTACCAACATCAATAGATTAACAATATATCGCTGTGTATTCCTGTCAAGAACATCATCCTCAAAGGCAGCCAATAAACAAACGGATGGAGTACAGTCATCCAGGGGAATCCCAGTGGAGGCAATGATCCGAGTAGTTTCTAGTCCAAAATAAGATAATCCCGGGGCACGACCATATTAGATGCCAAAAATAATGTACCTTCCGATGATTTACATTAAGGACATCTAGAATCCTCCCTACCACCCATCCTAAGTAGACGCTCAGGTGTCATATACACTCTATGAAGTATGAACAGTTGGATTTGCTGAAATCTAGCAGAAGTGGAGGAAATATGTGGACCACTCAAGGCAGCGCCCCAGGTATCCTGGGATATAGGACCTAAATCGGTTTCCCATTGATGTGATGTAAGCAAAGAAGAATATATCTGAGAAACAAGATGGGAACCACCCAGTGATAACAACAATAGTTTGACAGGTGAGTGTGGTAGGTTAATAGAGTCACTAGGGTTTGAGCATCACAGGCATGTCTCAATTGTAGGTAGCGGTAAAATTAGGAATTTAATACCTACCGGTAATTCCTTTTCTCCTAGTCCTTAGTGGATACTAGGGTCTTGTTCTTTAGTACCATGGGGTATAGATCAGGTCCACTGGAGCCTGGCACTTTATAACCTTTAGTGTGTGTATGTGTCTGCTGGCTCCTTGCCTCTATGCCCCTCCTACCAGACTCAGTCTAGGAAAACTGTGCCCAAGGAGACGGACATAATATGAGAGAAGAATACAACTGCGGTGAGGCAACAAGCCAACACACAGCCATAACGAAAGGAGGGTGCTAACCAGAACAGAGGATAGCAACACCAACCTAACCAGGATAGCACAGCTATCCCAACAACATAACAGGACCGAAACGCCGGTCCAAACAAATACTTACACAGGTAAGCAGGAACGAAGAACTGAGGCGGGCGCCCAGTATCCACTGTGGACTAGGAGAAAAGGAATTACCGATAGGTATTAAATTCCTATTTTCTCTTACATCCTAGTGGATACTGGGGCACTGTACTGTAGTACCCTGGTGAAGTCTCAAAGCTCTCAAACGGGTGGGAGAGTACAAAACCAAATATAGAGAGTTCCACTTAACTAGCGCTATCAGTGATTTCTTCCTTGTTCCAAATCATTCCATCATGTTCTCAGAAGAGAAATGTCATAGAAAGCAAAGGAAAATAATGTATAGTGAAGTACCGTTTATAAGGTTTTAATTAAACAACACATATACATTCCATAAAAACACATAAAATGTAACATGGGTTCAGATATTCAACACAATCCTTTGGGGAGGCATGTGAGATGGGTAATTACCAGAATCTACGGAACTGTGGTTAAACAATCCCTATCAGCGCATGTGTCTCAATATGGGTGCTCCGGATCAACCCACAAATTGCACAGATCGTCACCGCTGGATCCAGGCAAATTAGCTTCCCTCACAGGCGTCTCCTTAGGAAAAACCGACTCATTTCCACTCTTTGCTAGAGTCTTTTTCAAGGTTTAAGATGAATACTGATCCTCTCTTACAATCCCCTATTTATATGTCCATTGACCAATCAAACTCTGCGCTTCACAGCGGGAGCTAATCTCCTAATCAGTCGTCTCCTTGTGACGCTGGGCAGAACCCCAGCATGTATTCCCATGTGTAGTAGGTTACCTTGATGACGCGGCCTTTACCTGACTTCACCTCCGGCTCCAAGCCCCAGCGTGCAGTGGTTGCCATGACGACGCAGCCTCTGTCTTACTGTTATGAGCCACGGCTGTGGCTCATTCCTGTTTTGCATTTTGGTTATGTATTTTATGTTATACTTCTGTTTCTGTTTCCCGTGGGTGTCATGGGGTGTTCGGAGCCCACCCTTAAGGAGAGGGTACTGTTATGAACCACAGGTAGTGGTTCATTCCTATTTTATGTTTATAGTTGTCTTGCAGGCCAGGATTTCCCGTTGCTCTGGTTTAAGAAGACTCTTGTTTGCTGCCGGTGGTGAGTCTGTGTAATTGCAGCTTATTCCCATGTGTTCAGCCTCACCTGTCTGTTAATTGCACCTCTCAGTTTTGCAGCAGGGCAGCTGCACGACATAATTAATTAGGACTCTCTGTTATATTCTGGCTCAGTGCAATACACAGACGCTGGTGATAGTTCTTGAGTTCTGAGCTAGTTCCTGCCAGTTCCTGAGTGTCGGTTCCAGTGTCGGTTCCAGTGTCTGATCCCATGTCCTGCCGTGAAGCGTTCCTGTCCAGAAGTCCTGTGGCTTTGTCTGTGCCTGGTCGAGTATCTGGCTTCTTGGTGTCCACCGGTCTGTCGTTTGGGATTCTGCCTGTCCTCCGGTTCTGAGAGCCTGTGTCGGCTACATTGGGGGTTCCTGTCCGTTTGCCTGTATTTGTACCGGTTCCGTGAGTAGCGGCTTTGCCGCTGTATTCCTAGGTTATATCTGTTACTGGTGTTTTGCAGAGGGTTCTGCATATGCTGTCACCGCCGGTACACAACAGTATAGTGTCGGCGTGTGGACAGCATTTCCTTTGTTGTTCTTTTCCTTTGGCGGCGTGCCGCACATGTATTTAGTTTTAGGGTTGTTAGTAGCCCCTAGCCTTCTGTTTGCTTTAGTTAGAGGTCCCCTTGTTATTATCCTGTCTCGGTTCACGCCTTGTCTCACTCTAAGACCTGGGGGCATCGGAGTTGGGCAGACCTAATCCGCCCTTCAAACGCGGCTGCCGTGGGCCCAAGAAACCATAGTCACGCAGGCGTGAACTGACCACACGGGTGAAACAATGGAGGTAGGCTGCTAGGGGCTATTTCCATACCACACCTTATTTCAGCGTCACGTTCTGGTGCTCTGGGCTCACTACGCAACGTCTCTCTTGTTCTGAGCACCAGGAACGTAACACTTACGTCATCTCCTGCTCCGCCACGCTAGGCCGGGAGACTGTGTATATGCTTCTCGGTTGCCTTAGCAACCAAACTATTCTCTGTCTCTGCGTAACGTCACTTCCGACTTAACGATTGGCTTATCAAAACCTATCTCCCAATGTTTATAATCCACATCTCTCATCAGTCTTTATAAAAGTCCTTGCTTTAGTGATATAATTGTCCTTAAACTATGTGTGTTTAGACATAGATAAAGAAATTAAAAAGCGGAACGTAACGTCACTTCCGGTCACTTCCTAATGGGATTAACTAACTCTAAAATAATAAAGATAATAATCATGTTAATAATCCAAAATAATGGGATCGTTCAGACAGGTTTTACAAGTTAAAAACAATTAATAGCAGCATATGAATAATAGTAATTTATATAAAAAAAATCGACAAACATAATCCAGTAATTAATTAAACACAAATTATACATGAATTATAGCAGCATATGGGTAATGTCAGTCTTTGTAAAAAAAAAAAACGCATAAAATAATCGGTTGCAGGACCCTATAAAAACCACTTGACCTCAAAATCAGAATTAAGACCACCCGGTTTAAGTTTTCCTAAATCAAAAATGGCCTTCATTTCGGCCTTTGCTAGTTGATTGGCTTTATCATTTCGCCTCCAATGACCTTTTACGTGTCTAATACCCCAAAACATCTTAATCGCACCTATATTCCCCAGATGATGGGTTAAAAAATGTTCTGACAGTGAGTGAGTTGTCAGTCCATTTTTAATACTACGCAAGTGTTCGCTGATGCAAACTTTTAAAGGTCTTGATGTGCGTCCTATATATCATAAACCACAATTGCAGTTCACAGCATATACTACATTCAAACTGTTAAAGGTAATGAAATCACTTATTTTCCAATTGTTTTCATTAATGGAAACTTCCGTGATTTTGCTTGTCCCTGCTTTTACACCCCTGGGTGGGAGAGTGCTGAGACCCCTGTAAAACTGCCTGACCAAAATGAAGGTCATCCTTGGCCAAGGTATCGAACCTATAGAATTTAACAAACGTGTTCGAACCACACCAAGTTGCAGCTCGGCACAATTGTAGGGCCGATAAACCCCGGGCAGTCGCCCAGGAAGATCCCACCGACCTCAACAAGTGGGCCTGAGTAGACGTCGGCAAGGCCAGAGTCGCTGAAGTATAGGCCTGTTGAATGGTCAACCTGAGCCAGCGAGCAATAGATTGCTTAGAAGCCGGCCAACCAATTTTGGAGGAATCATAAAGGACAAAGGGCCTAATTCAGACCTGATCGCTCGCTAGGGGTTTTTGCACTGCTGCAAATAGACAGTCACCGCCCATACGGGAGTATATTTTCGCTTTGCAGGTGTGCGAACGCATGTGTAGCAGAATGGTATATTATGATGGGAATCAGGTAATTAACAGGGGGATAATGTGCCCAACCTATGTGCCCACTGAAGGAACTGTTGAATGTAGCTAATTTAATTAAGAAATTTACTGGTTTATTTAATAAAACATAATGCTTGCAAATATGCAGTTCAAACAAATGTTCCCAAAAAAATAGTGCAGAGAAATTTCAATATGGTCCGCTATGATCCAGCTAGATCTAAATGTCTCTAGAGCTGTAACCCAGTTTTACTTTCGTTTGTACTCTGTATTGGGAATATTGGGGGTCATTCCGAGTTGTTCGCTCGTTATTTTTTTCTCGCAACGGAGCGATTAGTCGCTAATGCGCATGCGCAATGTCCGCAGTGCGACTGCGCCAAGTAAATTTGCTATGCAGTTAGGAATTTTACTCACGGCATTACAAGGTTTTTTCTTCGTTCTGGTGATCGTAATGTGATTGACAGGAAGTGGGTGTTTCTGGGCGGAAACTGGCCGTTTTATGGGAGTGTGTGAAAAAACGCTACCGTTTCTGGGAAAAACGCGGGAGTGGCTGAAGAAACGGAGTAGTGTCTGGGCGAACGCTGGGTGTGTTTGTGACGTCAAACCAGGAACGACAAGCACTGAACTGATCGCAGATGCCGAGTAAGTCTGGAGCTACTCAGAAACTGCTAAGAAGTGTCTATTCGCAATTCTGCTAATCTTTCGTTCGCAATTTTGATAAGCTAAGATTCACTCCCAGTAGGCGGCGGCTTAGCGTGTGCAAAGCTGCTAAAAGCAGCTTGCGAGCGAACAACTCGGAATGACCCCCATTGTACAGTCTTAAATATGACAGAGTGCGGCGTCCCGCTGCTCTATCAAATGATCCTCTTGTTCCTGGGTTTATGGGTGAGTGGGTAATTGCAGTGTGCCCCGGGGTCTGGACATCTCGAGTGCTGGGTTGGTTAGGGAAAGTGGGAGCTCCGAACCGTTCCTGCCCTGTTTAGCGTCAGCCCTCAAGTGCCTGTCTGTTTCCAGACGCAGTACTGCGAGCTGATCGCTGCTGAGGGAGGATGCTGTCTGCGGCTGGGACCCATCAGTTCAGGCTCGTCCGGGCCGTGAACCGCACGTTCCCCTGTTATGGACAGAGACTCCTTTTCCTTCCACCCCCTTCACCGTGCCCTTGTGGTCAGGGCCGGCAACAGACATCTTGGGGCCCGGTACAGTGATATCTCTGGGGCCCCCTCAGAGCGACGGAATTTGCTGCGCTATATAATAAACTGTTATTAAATAAGTATATCTATTTTTATTTATCTACAGTATACAGAGATATAAATATGTATATCTCTCCTTCCTCCCCCACACACACCACGGTCTGTCTCTCCCCAATAACTCCATGATGATTCCCTGCTGGACACTAAGTGGCATATACTTGGGGCCCCTCTGATCCTTGGGGCCCGGTACAGGTGTCCCCTTTGACCCCCCCCTGTCGCCGGCCCTGCTTGTGGTCCCACCTGCTTACCTCTCCAGCGCCTGTTCGTCCAAGTCGCGTCTCCTTCTTTCCAGGTTTGAGCGAGTCACGTGACCCCAGCTGGTGCTGGCAGCGTTCCGTCCTTGCTGGCTGGTGAATGAAGTGCAGTAATGACAGCATGTCCAACGCATTTCAACCAATTCTGGTCTTCCTCTGGAACGCTGCCAGCACCAGCTGCTGTCACGTGACTCGCTCAAACCCGGAAAGAAGGGAACAACATTTGTTTGAACTGCATATTTGCAATCATTATGTTTTACTAAATAAACCAGTAAATGTCTTAATTAAATTAGCTACATTCAACAGTTCCTTCAGTGGACACATAGGTTGGGCACATTATCCCCCTGTTAATTACCTGATTCCCATCATAATATACCATTCCACATAATCATAACCAAGCTGACAACACCAAGGGGTTGAGCGCAGTTTTGGTGAAATATCCTTTGGTACTTGTTAAATTACAAGGGGTTTAGGACACCCCTTGAAACTAGCAGCACACCCCAGACATAATACTTTAACACCGCAGTGCGCAGATTATCCATCCTATCCAGCATGTGTAGCAGAGCTGTACAAACAGATCTTGTGCAGTCTCTGCACAGCCCAGGACTTACTCAGCCGCTGCGAGCACTCCAGCCTGTCCGGGACCGGAATTGATGTCAGGAACCCTCCCTGTAAATGCATGGACACGCCTGCATTTTTCCAACCACTCCCAGAAAACGGTCAGTTGCCACCCACAAATGGCTTCTTCCAGTCAATCTCCTTGCGATCACCCATGCGAATGGATCTGTCGCACAAACCCATCGCTGAGCGGCGATCCACTTTGTACCTGTGCGATGCGTCTGCGCATTGCGGTGAATATGCATGCGCAGTTCTAAACTGATCGCAGCGCTGCAAAAAACGCTAGCGAGTGATCAGGTCTGAATTACCCCCAAACAGCGAGTCAGACTTCCGATGACGGGCCGTCCTTCTGACATAAATCTGCAAGGCCCTGACCACATCCAAGGACTCAGGACCAAAAGGAAGCGTCAGACAACACTGGAACCACAATAAGTTGATTCACATAAAAGGCTGACACCACCTTAGGCAAAAACTGAGGATGGGTCCTAAGTTCCGCCCTGTCTTCATGAAATATCATATAAGGGCTCTTACAGGATAAGGCCACCAATTCAGAGAAACGTCTGGCAGACGCCAATGCCAATAACATCACAGTCTTCCAGGTGAGAAATTTTAACTCCACCCTATGTAAGGGTTCAAACCAGTCTGATTGGAGAAAGGACAGAACCACATTGAGATCCCACGGAGCCGTGGGAGGTACAAAGGGGCGGTTGCATATGAAGAACCCCCTTCAGGAAAGTTTGTACTTCAGGCAACATGGCAAGTTGTTTCTGGAAGAAAATGGAGAGCGCAGAAATCTGAACTTTGATGGAACCTAGCCGTAGGCCCATATCCACTCCCACTTGCAGGAAAAGTAGAAAACGACCAATTGTAAATTCCATGGGAGAAACCTTTCTACCCTCACACCAGGAAACATACTTTTTCCAGATGCGATGATAATGTTTCGACGTAACCATCTTTCTGGCGTGGATCATGGTGGAAATGACCTGGAAGGGAAGACCCCTTCTAGCTAGAATTTCCCTCTCAACTTCCAAGCCGTCAAACGTAGCCGCTGTAAGTCTGGATAGATGAACGGACCTTGTTGAAGAAGATCTCCTTGGAGCGGTAGAGGCCAGGGATCCTCCAGAGCCATGGTGAGGAGGTCCGAGTACCGCGCCGTCAAGGCCAATCTGGGGCAATTAAAATTTCCTGAACGCTTTCTCTTCTTAGTCTTTGGGGAACCCTTGGGATGAGCGGTAGAGGAGGGAACAGGTAAACTGGTGCAGACACGGTGTCGTCAGTTCATCTACTGCAACAGCCTGCGGATCCCTCGTTCTGAAACAGTAACGGCATAGCTTCTTGTTGAGTGGAGTCTGTTGAGGAAGTCTGCTTCCCAGTTGTCCACTCCTGGAATGAATATGGCAGAGATGGCCTTCGCATTGGCCTCCGCCCAGAGGAGGATTTTTTACACCTCTCGCATTGCTGCTCTGCTTCTTGTTCCTCCTTGTCGGTTTATGTATGCCACCGTCGTGGCGTTGTCCAACTGAACCTGGATTGCCTGATCCTTAAGGAGATGAGAAGCCTGCAGAAGAGCACTGTAAATTGCCCTGAGTTCCACGATGTTTATTGGCAGAGCAGATTCCTGTCTCGAGCACATCCCCTGGAACTGGGCCCCTTGGGTCAGAGCCCCCCAACCCAGGAGGCTGGCATCCGTTGTCAATAGAATCCACGAGTGGATATTGAAACTCCTGCCTTCCACTAGGTGAGCAACTTGTAGCCACCATAATAGAGAAATCCGGGCTCTCGGAGATGAGGTCACTTCCTAATGCATGTGAAGGTGAGACCCTGACCATTTGTCCAGCAGATCCAGCTGAAATGATCGGACATGAAATCTGCTCTATTGGAGTGCCTCGTAAGCAGCCACCATCTTGCCCAGTAAACAGATGCAAAGATGTATGGATACCTTGCGAGGACTGAGCACCTAGCAAACCATAGCCTGGATAGTCAAGGCCTTGTCCACCGGGAGAAACACCTTTTGAGACAATGTATCCATTATCATTCCCAGGAACTGAAGACGTTGGGTCAGTTCCAGGTGAAATTTCCGAAAATTTAGCATCCACCCATGATCCGTAAGCAGGAGAGTCGTCAGATCGATGCTGTGTAGCAGACTCTCCCTGGACTATGTTCACTCCCCTCATGCGCAGTTGCAGCATCATCTCCGCCATGACTTTGGTGAAGACCCTCGGAGCTGTGGATAAGTCGAAGGATAAGGCCTGAAACTGGAAATGGTCATCCAATATGGCAAACTTGAGGTAAGCCTGATGAGGGGGCCACATGGGAATGTGTAGGTAAGCATCCTTGACATCCAGAGACACTAGGAACTCCCCCTCCTCCAGAGCGGACACCACCACACGCAGAGATTCCATCTTGAATTTGAACACCCGCAGATACGGGTTTAGAGACTTCAGGTTCAAAATGGGGTGCACCAAACCGTCTGGTTTGGGAACAACAAAAAGACTGGAGTAAACACCCCTGTTGCGTAACGTAGGAGGTACTGGAACCACCACCCCCGTCTGCAATAGCCTTTGAATAGCTTCTTGCAAGGTAACTTTTGCTGAGGGTAAAGCTGGTAAGCCTGACTTGAAAAATCTGTGAGAAAGGAGTGCTTGAAATTCCAGCCAGAATCCTTGGGAAATGAGGTCCCTCACCTAAAGATCCCGGCAGGACTCTGCCCACACGTGGGCGAAGTGTTGAAGGCGAGCACCTATCTGGAAGTCGCCTTGTTGCCGGGGCCAACCATCACGCGGAAGGCTTAGCGACAGGGGATCCGGTGGTCTGGTCCAGGGAGACAGCAGTTGCAGGTTTACGGGAATTACCACGAGATCCTCTGGGAGCGGTGGAGATCCCTCGGCCCCTGCTTCTGAACCTTGCCACACGAAAGGACTGCAAGGAGGGTCCGGTGTAAGAACGTCTAGCAGGTGGCGCAACCGATGGCAGATAGGTAGACTTACCCGCCGTTGCTTGGGAGATCCATTTATTTAGTTCATCTCCAAACAAGGCATCCCCTGTACAGGGAAGATTTTCAACACCCTTTTTGGAATCAGCGTCTGCTGACCACTGACGTAACCACAGAGCTCTGCGTGCTGAAACAGCCATAGCAGTAGTGCGGCCATTTATCTTACACAACTCTTTAATAGCCCCACTCATAAAATTTGCAGCATCCTGTACATGTTGCAGCAGAGTAATGACCTCATCTCGGGGCAGAGAGTCTAAACCGTTAATAACATTATTAGACCACTTGACTATCGCCCTGGGTAGAGTTACAAGCAGCACACATAACCATGTCAACAGATATCTTACACAATAGTAAGCCCACTGACCAACACCTCCACACAGACCCTAGAGAGCCCCTGGAGTGACACTGAGGAGCGGACACCAGCACACAGAACACAGCAGCATAATGTGTTGAAGTATGTATAGATGTGCAGCGGCGCTACCGCTGGTGTGCTCCCCCCTTTCTATGACCCCCTGGTACCAGGTTTACAGTCTGTAATAACGTGGGTCCTGGAGGAGCAGCGTAAATGCAGCCTGTAAGATCCGCAGCAGCAGGAAATGTCGCCTTCCCGCCTCTGGTCCCGCTCCGGGAAGCCCCGCCCCTTGTAATGGCGCGCGGTCCCTATCATATTTATACTGACCACATTCTAAAATCATTAGTATATGTATTTTACAGTACACACAAAGCCTTGAGACAGTGAGCACTGCGGGGCAACATCCCTGAGCCAGTTTGTCCGCGGCGGGCACCGCAGCTCTGGGCCCATGACCGCCACGTGATTTGCCGCCAAAACTGCACCGGGGATCAGCTAACCGGGACCCCGGTGTAACACTCACCGCACCTTGGAACTTCGGCATCTGTTAGAGAGTGGCGGCTAGCTGCTCGCGTGGGCACACATACTAACGATGTGTGATCAGTACCTCAGGAGCTCAGTGTCCTGTCAGCTGGGATTACAAACCATTAACCCTCAGGAGGTTGGTTCGGTCCCTCCTCTAAGTCCCACGAAGCAGGTAGCCTGGTAGCCAACCAGAGCTACCTGAAAATAGTAAACTAAAATAAAAATAAAGGAAACTCTCTGCAGCTCCAGAGAAATGCACCCGACTCCATGGGCACATTTTTCTATACTGAGTCTGGTAGGAGGGGCATAGAGGGGAGGAGCCAGCACACACATACACACACTAAATGTTTTAAAGTGCCAGGCTCCAGTGGACCCGATCTATACCCCATGGTACTTAAGTACAAGAACCCAGTATCCACTAGGACGTAAGAGAAAGTAGGTATGCGGAACTGGATGATCCGACTGTAACTGTGAGAATGTTTTAAATATGGTTCCTGAATATAATTGCCCAATAGAGGTAATACCCCACCTACTCCATATCACTCGAAACTGAAGTCCCACCAGTTCTTTAAAACCAGCAGTGCCATCCAGTGGGTTATCCGGGTCCCAACCCTCTATCTGCATAATAACATAGCCTGTTTCCAGACCAATATTGCCTGTTTAAATAATGGGAGCTTTATCAAACCAACATTACCTGCTACAAACAATGCAAAGGTGTAAGACCTGGAACCATGTCTGAGACCACCAAAGTAGGGAGAGCCAGCCCCGTCTCATCCGTAATCCATTCGGAAACGTGTCAATTGCGCAGCATAATAGTATAATTTAAAGAAGGGCCACGCCATGCCTCCTGAGTCCCTTGTGTGGGTCAAAGTGGCCAATTTAATCCTCACCCGTTTGCTAGACCAAATAATCGAGGATAATATACCGTTTGTTCTTTTAAATATTCCTTGAGAAATATATATCGGGGAGTGCTGTAACACATGCAACAATTTGGGCTGTGCCGTCATTTTGAGACTAATCCACCCATGTGAGCGGAAGTTTACCCCATACCGCTATTCTAGATTTTAAGTAATCCACCTGGGTTTGTACATTAAGGGCAACGTAGCGAGTCGGGTCATTAGATATCCATATACCAAGGACTTTAAAGACATCCACCCACTGAAGTGGAGGAAGTATAAACCCCAGGGCACGACCCCCTACACGGCTTTATACAATATTTAACCAAGTTTATCACCAAACCAGAAAATCTCCCAAACTTATTAGTAATTCTTAGTATCAGAGGCATGGTAGCCACATAATTGGATACAAATAACAATATGTCGTCCGCGTATAGTGCAATTTGGTCTACTCTAGAACCCATAGCAAACCCAGTAATGACGTCAAAATGACGAATAAGGCAAGCTAGCGGCTCCACTGCCAACGCAAACAGAGTGGGGGAGAGGAGACAACCCTGTCTTGTTCCCCTTTGTAAAGAAAATGTGGAGGAAATATAACCATTAACTGAAACTCTAACACAAGGAGCGGAGTACACAAGTTTGACCCATTTAATAAACCCGGGGCCTATCCCAAATCTCTCCATGGTCCCCCACAGGAACGCCTGCTCAACTGAATCAAACGCCTTAGCGACAGCTAAAGAAACTTTAACAGAAGTATGGGCATCCCCACGGGGGACCTGAAGGTGGGTGAATAATCTCCTGAGGTTGATCAGAGTGGATTTACCCTCATTAATTAATTGAGCAATAAGGGAATTAAGTCTAATAGCCAATACTTTGGCTAATATTTTAATGTCTGTCGGTAGTAGAGAGATGGGCCTATGTAGCTCCACTCTAGTGGGGTCCTTATCAGGCTTCAACAACACCACAATCAGTGCCTCAGACATAGATCCAGGTAACGACTCCAACTCAAATATCCCATTAAACAGTGCTAACAATCTGGGCACATAAAAATCAGAGATCTAGGCACTTTAAGTATGTTTCTTCCCTCCCCTCCTGTCTTTTTTCCTCTCCCCCTCTTTTCTTTTATCTTGTTTTTGTTAGTTGTTTGTTTCATTTTGTTTCTTCTTTCTGTTTATTGTTAAAGTCTATACTGACCACTTAATTGTCATTGTATTAATCTTTGTATCTGACTGTATGTACAGATGTTGCCATGCTCAGCTTGCCCGCGATGCATTGCGTGAGCGACTGGCTGCAACTATTTGCACATACTATCAAATATTGCAAAGCCTATGGGTTGTAAGTACGAATATACACACCCGAATGTGTGCGCGCATTATGTCAAATGAGCTGTGGGTGCGATTAGCAGCAGACACAATGAGTTAGAATATGCGGTATATTCCATAGATGACATCTAAGTATTCAATGAGCTGCAAAATCCAACAGGATTTGGCCGCTCCCCCTTTTTTAAATTCGGATTGACATTGTCGGAAATGGGGCTAAAACTGCAGGATTTAGCCATGTTTCCGACAACACAAACAGAGCCAGCATTGAATAGGTCGGAACCCCTTCCGACCTAAACAAGTTGGAAAGTGCAGTCTTTCCGACAAGACAGCAGTTTCCGACTTCAATTGAATACCCCCCTATATCTGTAGTTATGCTGGTGGACGCTTTACTGATTATGGATTCTTCTGTAACGTTTGTTCTATGATTACTTTAAAATCAATAAGCACATACTGCAAAAAATGCAATGTGCAGTATAGTCAAACAATTTACCCAAACTTTTGTTTCTATTTACAATGGCAAGAAATCAAACACTATATATATATATATATATATATATATATATACATACACACACACACACACACATATATATATATATATATATATATATATATATTTCTCTTCTTTTGAAATTCCACCAGGAAAGACTATGGACCTCTTTTATGGGCCATGTTCTGTCTCTTCGACAGACGGCAGCTTTCAACTTCAATTGAATATACTCCTAAGAGTCTTATGGGTCTGGGTCTGAAAATGTTCAAGGGCCTATTATGAGAAGCAGAGGTGGTGTGACCAGTGCTGTGTGGGTGTGGCCAGTGCCATGTAGACTCCGTACACTATCAGCCCCAATGTCTCCCTAAATATGTAAAAGTACAAAAATTGCATAAATTTGTGAGGAAAGTAGAAATACAATTTAATACTTCTGATTTATTGACGACCATGTGGCCAGCTGGTGGCTGTCACGATGATGGACCTATTTTTTATGTTGAGTCCTGGAGCTGGAGCTCCATTTGCCCCATTGTTAATCTAGCACTGCCCACATCCCATAACTTTTTTATGTTCTGAAGCAGTGTCTGTGTGAGATATGTATGAAATATTGGAGATAAAGTACCAACCAGTCAGACAGGGGTGTGTCTAGGGGCCCGGGCGCCCCTGGCAAAGTAAGGGACTGGCGCCCCCCATATTTGAAATAGGGAAGGTACATGTGCAAAAAAGGGACATGATCTTGTGGGAAAGGGGCATGACCATACAATAGTTCCCCCAATTCAAATTACGCTACACAGTAGTAACCCTTATACACATCATGCCCACACAGTAGCAGTTCCCTTTACACTTTATGCCTACACAGTAATTCTTATAACACTGATGAGACATCAGCAGTGCCTGGCCTGGCTGAGGAGGCAATGCCAACCAAGGCCAGGTAGTATAATCAAATAGTAGTGCAAAAAAGTGCAGTACAGAGGCACTACTCAGTGGTGCAAGTAGAAAAAAAATCTTAGTGGTACTGTGTGCCAAAAATGGGTGTGGCCACATGGCCAATGAAAATGGAGGCGTGATATACATATGATCCCAATAGTGCAGGGCCAGATACACATAATCCCCCACAGTGCCAAATACACATATGCCCCCACAGTGCCAGATTTGCCCCCATGTTGCTAGATATGCCTCCACAGTGACAGATACACCTATGCCCCCACAGTGCCAGATATGCCCCCACGTTGCCAGATATGCCCCCATATTGCCAGATATACATGCCCCAGATATGCCCTCATAGTGACAGATATGCCCCCACGGTGCGAGATACACATATGCCCCCACAGTGCCAGTTAAGCCCCACAGTCATATAGTCATAGTCCCAATCCCCCTCCCAGCACATAGCCATAGTCCCCTCCCAGTAAATAGCCATAGCCCCACCTCCCCAAGCAATAGCCGTAGTCCCCCCAGCACATAGCCGTAGTCTCCACCTCTCCCAACACAGTCATACAGTAGTCCCCATCCCTCTCCCATCACATAACAATAGTCCCCTGCAAGCATAGATAGCCATAGTCCCCCTCCCTGCACATAACCCCTCACCTCCCCAAGCACATAGCCATAGTCCCCATCGCCCTCCCAGCACATAGGTGTAGTCCGCCCTTAGCACATAATAGTAGTAGTCTCCCCCACTCCCAGCACATACATAGACTCCCCACACAGCACATAGCCCTGGTCCCCACCCCACAGCATCCCAGCAGTTAGCCGTAGTGTATGGCAATACCTGCTGTGCCGAGCTGGCGGGGATGGAGGGTGGAGGATCTCTCAGCAGGCACCGCACCAAACTACGCAAAGAAACTGAAAAGAAACTACAGCTCCCAGCAGCCCTTGCCGCCGGGAGCTCCCAAAGCAAGGGTTGCTGGGATTTGTACTTTATTTTCAGTTTCTTCCCTGTAGTGCATTGCGATGCTGTACACTGGCGCCAGCTCCTGCCTGCTGAGCGATCCTCCGCCCTCCATCCCAGGCAATGCACAGGCAGCTCGGCACAGCAGGTATTGCCAGACACTATAGATTAAGGGATTCCGCCCATTGCCGAGGGTGGCACCATCGGATGGCGCCCCCTGCTTGGCTGGCGCCCCTGGCGAGTGCCATCCTGGCCAATGGGTAGATACACCCCTGCAGTCAGATGCCAACTGCAATGTTACAGGCTGTATTTAAAAAATAATAAATAACTGATTGGTTGGTACTTTATCTCTCTCCAAGCTTTGATATATATGCCCCTGTATTAATTGTAATTAAAAGATGCACTATTACTACTGAATAATAAGCACTGTTAGAAAAGGGAGTCTCTCCATTAGGAAGCAGGATGGGAATATTAATATTTTTCCAGAGCATGCTTCAACCCACAGTTCATTTTTATTTTCTGTAGAGCTGTAGGTATTTTGTGTGTGATCACATGTGACAAACAGAATGTGCTGATGGGATATATTTACTAATGTGCGGGTTTACAAAAGTGGAGATGTTGCCCACAGCAACCAATCAGATTCTAGCTATTATCTTCTAGAAGGTGCTAGATAAATGGTAAGTAGAATCTGATTGGTTGCTATGGGTAACATCTCCACTTTTGAAAACCCTCACCAAATATACCCCTAAAGGGCAACATTGCTTGACAGTAGGGGCAGACTCACCTCTTTCAAGCAAGAGTAACACCATGCAGTAAAAGTCAGGATGGGGAAGATTGCAAGCCTCCCCTATCGCCCGGTTATTTTTTGCAGTGTACAGTATAAAATGAATGCTCTGAAATATCATTGCATACCCGGGTGATGATGTCATTGCTCTCTGCCCCTTCATCAGATAATGCTGTGGAGGTGAGTAGCATGTTAGTAGTGCAGAAATAGTGCAGACGTAGTGCACTTGGTAGAAAATCCCATGAGTTTTTAGAACTTATTTATACTTTTTCAACATTACTAAACAATCAGTAACAAAATCAAGATTGGCTTTATATCTATGCCATAACAGCAAATTACTTGAAAGAAATAGTAACAATTTGTTGCAACCTATTCATATAAGAGGAATAGGAAAAAAATGGCATCTACTTACCATACTGCCAGTTCCACATATCCACTTCGACCATTGCTTCAAACTATATTGCAGAACTCAAAACTGGTTAACTGGTCATTATCCATTTAACCATAAACCACCTGTCAGTTAATTTACACTTCTCATTACTTGTAAAAATTAAGTTTGTGGAAGTAAATTTGACCTATATATTTAAGTCACTTAGTAGACAGCGGACTATGCCACATGAAGTGTGAAAAATGCTTTGCTCACTGATGTGTTAAAACACATGGATCAGAAGGAATTAAAAATCGGTCTGCAAGTTAAAAAAAAAAAAGTAATTGTTAATTAATTTTAATTGCATCAGAAATGTAAGCGCAGAGGTGGTCAGAGTCCAAATCAATGATTACAGATGTGGTATTATCTGCACTGTATCGATACATTTAATCTGATTTCAAAACAAGATCTTATCTTCAGAGATTAGATAGTTATCTACGTTAGATAAGTCATAGCAAATTGTTGATAGCATTGGCTGCAAATGAAAATTATGTTGGTTAATTTCTGATGTGAAAATAAGAGTAAGGAATCGGCTCTTTATAGCATAAATGTTGCAGCCTTTTTCCATTAAATAGTCTACACTTCAGTATGAGTACTGGCTACTATTATGTAGGCGCAGGCCATTAGTCCAACACTTTGATTACTGCAATAGGACACACAATTTTGAACCTAGTGAATTGAAGGAGCATACAAGTGATCACCTCCCCCAAATATCCTGTTGTCCCACTTTTCTGAAACTCCTTACAGAGTTTTGTTGATCACACTACTACTTTGTCATAACTGAATTATTGTGATGTTACCTATAGATGCAGAGATACTATACTTTTTAGGCTTATCATCTCCTGCATTTATATAGCCAGCAAAAGGGAAACGGGAACAGCTACAGTAATATAACCTTCCAGGGTTGGACTGGGACCAGGGCCGTAACTATGTGTGTCCTAGGTGTGCCTGGCACACAGCGCAGTCGCCCTGAGGGCGCAACTGCCCGCATTCCCTAAAGTCATCGGCATTGTAATGAGTCAAACTGACTTATTAAAAGCCGCCTGTGTGTGCCCGGATCGAGGAGAGGAGCAGCTCCGGGGGCAGGGGAGAAGAGAGAGGAGGGAGGAGGGAGCCGCAGCAGCGCACTGTAATTGGTGGCGGCGTGGCTGCTGAAGCTGTCCCTCTCCTTCCACATTGGTTGGCCGCTGCCGCTGTGAATGCTGGGATGCGCTTCCCTCATCCCAGCATTCACAGCGGCGGCGGTCAGCCAATGTGGAAGGAGAGGGACAGCTGCATGCGGCAGCGCCACCAGTTACCGTGCGCTGTTGCAGCTCCCTCCTCCTCCTTCCCTGCCTGCCCAGGATCTGCAAACAGCTGCACCAAGGAGTCTGACTGCCTAAGACAGTAAGTATAATCTATTCTGTCTGTCTATCTATTCTAGGGGTGGGCAAAATACGGCCCGCGGGCCGGATGCGGCCCGCAAACCGATCCTGCCCGGCCCACTGCCTCCCACTAGCGAGCAATGACAAGCGTCCCGACTGCTTGTCATTGCTCTGCAGTACCTTCAAGCTGCCGATGCAGTCTCCCCTGCTGCTGCTGCACGGCGCCTCCAGAGTCCCCAGTGACCACGGCTGTGTTCAGCCGAAAAAGGGGCGGGGCTACGGCCCGACGAGGAGCGTGGTTACACGGGACCTAAGGGGGGGGGGCTACACGGGACAAGAGCAGACTACTACAGATCAATCCTTCCTGCCACTACCAGCCAGATCAGTGAGTTACTGGAAAAAGTGAGTGAAAGAAATAAAGTGTGTGTGTTAGTGTGCGTATATTTGTGTGTGCGGGCAGTGGCGTCAGACTGTTTTTAGGTTGGGGGTAGAGGTCTTTAGCTCTCGCTGTACCAACCCCTCCCGTGTTCTGTCACCATGTCACCCCCCCATGTTCTGTCACAGTGACACCCCCCGTGTTCTGTCACTGTCACCCCCCGTGTTCTGTCACCCCCCCGTGTTCTGTCACTGTGTCACCCCCACCGTGTTCTGTCACTGTGTCACACCCCAGTGTTCTGTCACTGTGTCACACCCCCGTGTTCTGTCACTGTGTCACACCCCCGTGTTCTGTCACTGTGTCACCCCAGTGTTCTGTCACCCCCACCGTGTTCTGTCACTGTCACCCCCACCGTGTTCTGTCACTATCACCCTCCCTCCCCCACCCCGTGTTCTGTCACTGTGTCACCCCCCCCATGTTCTGTCATTGTGTCACACCTTTCCCCAGGGGCCATAAGACACTGGATAATTTGCTTGCTGCGCAATGATTATCCCAAATAAAATGTTAATGTGTAAAAGGGGGCTCTACCTGCTGTAATGTGTAAAAGGGGGCTCTACCATCCATACTGTGTATAAGGGAGCTCTACCTGCCATAATGTGTGTAAAAGGGGCTCTACCTGCTATAATGTGTGTAAAAGGGGCTCTACCTGGTGTAATGTGTGTAAGTGGCGCTACTGTGTGGCGCAATTTGAATAATGGAGCAGCCTAATATGAATCTGTATTATTTTTTGGCCATGCCCCTTCCACACGAAGCCACGTCCCTATATTTTTGGCACGTGGGGGGGGGGGGGCTTCTATTTTATGCGTGGCCCACGGATAGTGACAAGAAAGTGTCAAGTGGCCCCTCAGCTGAAATAATTGCCCACCCCTGATCTATTCTGTCTGACTGCCATAATGTGTAAAAAGGGGGACTGTCTGCCGTAATGTGTAATAAGGGGACGCTGTCTGCCGTGATGTGTAATAAGGGGACGCTTGGTCATCCATTTAGTAACGTGAATGGATAAACTACCCACATCACTATCTTCAGCTTTAATTAAGAACCGCACCATCTAAAAACCGCAAAAGAAAGCGGTGCTACAGCTCTGCACACAAAGGAGTCTGTTGTTTTCCCTTATAGCTGCACTAATTCAGACTGGCAGTCTGAATCCTTTTGTGGAGTGTGCACGCACAGCGACCGCACTTGGGGGGTAATACCAAGTTGATCGCAGCAGGATTTTTGTTAGCAATTGGGCAAAACCATGTGCACTGCAGGGGAGGCAGATATAACATGTGCAGAGAGAGTTAGATTTGGATGGGGTGTGTTCAGTCTGCAATCTAATTTGCAGTGTAAAAATAAAGCAGCCAGTATTTACCCTGTACAGAAATAAAATAACCCACCCAAATCTAACTCTTTCTGCACATGTTATATCTGCCTCCCCTGCAGTGCACATGGTTTTGCCCAATTGCTATCAAAAATCCTGCTGCGATCAACTTGGAATTACCCCCTGCGTGTGCGCACCCTGGGGGCCCAGTGAGCTGCTAAAAGCATCTTAGGGCTGCGATCGCCTCTGCCTAATTGACAAGCAGAGGAGGTTACGGGGCGGGAGGGGACATGTAAACGGCGTTAGAACGCTGTTAGCGGGCACGGTCCAGACATCGGACGCTGCGCTGGCAGGGAGCTACTCGCCAGGTACAATAGCATCACCACCGTGTGATGCTCTTGTACCTGTACACGGGGGAAGGGCCTGACATGCGGGGCGGACTAGCCATGTGCTGAGCGTCACCCCCACGTGTCAGAGTAAATGATCGTAGATGTGCTAAATTTAGCACATCTACGACCAGCTCTGAATGACCCCCATAGTTATACATCATGATAAAGCATGCATCCTAGGCATGCTTATAATCTGCATTATTGATTGATTTACTATCCCTGATATCTTTTATATACACCTTGTTTCTTACTACTGTTAATGAGTGAGATTTATATCTACTGCGCACAGCAGTTTATTATATTTTTTATGTGTGCTTTTATATGTGTCTTCATTTAGTTATAAAAATCATTTTTATGACTGATTTTATATACCAAGTCGGGTCCCAGTTCATGTTATGCCACACAGTAGTAGGGTCCCCCATTCATGGTATGCCACACAGTAGTAGGGTCCCCCATTCATGGTATGCCACACAGTAGTAGGGTCCCCCATTCATGGTATGCCACACAGTAGTAGGGTCCCCCATTCACTTTATGCTACACAGTAGTAGGGTCCCCCATTCACTTTATGCCACACAGTAGTAGGGTCCCCCATTCATGGAATGTCACACAGTAGTAGGGTCCCCCATTCATGGTTTGTCACACAGTAGTAGAGTCCCCCATTCACATTGTCACACAGTAGTAGGGTCCCAATTCATGTTATGCCACACAGTAGTAGTGTTCCCCATTTACGTTATGTCACACAGTAGTAGGGTCCCCCATTCATGTTATGCCACACAGTAGTAGGGTCCACATTCACAATATGCCACAAAGTAGTAATATTCCTTATAAGACTATGGGCAAGATGCATCATCGCTTGGAGACTGATAAAATGGAGAGAGAGAAAGTACCAACCAATCAGCTCCTAACTGTCATTTTTAAAATAAAGGCTGTAACTAGGCAGTTAGCTGATTAGCTGGTAATTTATCGCTCTCCAAGTGATGATACATTATGCCACATGCAGTAATGCCCCTTATAAAGTCACAAAACTATACAAATGGAGATGGCTAGGACACTGCAAATAAAATCACCCTTTCTACAGTACTATCATGCAATGATACTTAAAAGTTCTTTTAGAAGTTCAAAGACTTTTTAATATTAAATGAACAGTAAATTGGACTGATCTACAGGTGAAATAATGAAGATAAAAAGGGATAGTCTCAGCCTTATGATAAATGCAGTTAGCTAGTGTGCACATTTGAAAGGCACTGCAGGGGTTAAGACAGTCCCTCTTGAAGTGTATGTACTGGCTGTTTTACATCCAGCTTTGTTATCTTGCTCTATGGTCAGACAGATTAAGTTACTGCAGTCACCATAGGCGGATCCAGAGGGGGGCACTCGAGCCCGTGGACCCCCCTGTCGTTTCTGACTTCTTTTTTTCAAAGGGAGAACAGCAGTAGCACTACTGCTATTTCCATCAGTCAGATTTGATAAAAGAGCCGGCAGGCACTAGGACCCGCCACGGCTCTAACAGCAAGTCCGTGTGGTAACCAATGGGGAGGCTAGAGCTGCAGCTCCAGCCTCCCCCTGCTCATACCGCAACCTACCTCCCCCACTGTCAGTCGGCCAGAGTCCAGCCCAGGTGTGGGGTTCAAATGCCAACATCGAGTAAGACTGTTACTTATGACAACGTAGAAGGCTGCATTAGCCCTCATTGCACTGCACAGTATCCCAGCGCTCCCTCCTCCACTTCCTTTACCACCCTGCTAGGTGCAGTCAAACTCAGCCTCAGCTTTGAGAAGGCGGCCCGTGTGATTGTGACAGGGCTGTCCTGCAGATATCTTATACTGCTTGTTGGAGATCCAGCTGGCTTCTTCTGCTAATCAAAGATGGGCAGTTCGTGTCCTGCAGTCTGAGTCTCAGTGCAGTGCCCAAAACAAGGTATGCTGCACCTGCTACCACCAACTAAAAACTTTAATAATTCTATTGTGCTGGGGTGCCTTCTAGGCTCCCATAACTAATGGAACAGGTGACCAACATTTCAAGGCCCAATCAGCCTTTTCATCAGGGTGAAACATTGGCAATAAACCAGGATGCGCTCCTACAGCCAATCATTACCTGATGGCGTATTCTGTGAGGCCACGCCCCCTGTGATACCACACCCCTTATCTGGAAGCACACGTGCCTTAGGTGCATGTAAATATAACTATTACCATTCCCCTATCATGGTGCTCCCCCTTTCATTTTCTTCTGGATCCGCCCCTGGCAGTCACCTCACGTGCTGTACTCCCACAAGCAGAGGTACTCCATACCTTAGGAGGGTATTCAATTGTTTGAAAAGTCAGTTGGGTGTCTGTTTTTAAACTTTTTTCCTATCTAATAGACAGGAAAAAACAGACACCCAACTGACTTTTCAAACAATTGAATATACCCCAAAGTGTCTGCTTTGCATGCGGCTGGAGGAGGAAAGCATGCAAACAGATCCACACTCCATAGCTGTCAGGCGGGGCAGCCTGCTAGAGAGCTCCTTCAGTGGATGGACAGTTCAGCTGATGTAATAAAAGGGGCGTAATAAATGGGGCGTAATTTAACACGCTTGTCGGCTCCTAAACTGTTTTCCGTAAACAAACTGGTGCTGCTGCTGTTCAGCCAGGCCGGCCAATCTGGCCAATGACCCTTCTGGCATTTGCCAGAACTGCCAGATGGCCAGTCCGGCCTTGTAACCTGCCATGAGGCAAGGTCATAATCAAGCTATCCTAGTTGGTGAGGTCACATAAAAGGTGTTGGTGACCCAACATGACCAAGTATGTGGCCGGTTGGGACCATGTCCTGGCTGGCTCATTAAGATCATAACATCACCCCGCTACAATGGAAACACAAGTGCCTTAGGTAGGATGAAAGTAGGTTATGTTATAACACTGTTCACTGACCATACTTTGGTCCAAAGTGAAGGGAGGCATGGAAGGAGAAGGAGAGAGATACAGAGAGAAAGAGAGAATCTTGATGGGTGAAGTCCCCTCAATTATGACTATGTGAGAGTGCCATATTACACATACAGTAAGTCCAGGTACAACTGAAACTGTACGAGTATGCATCGCCCCTACTTACAATCACTTATAAATACAGGTAGTAGATGAATCTAATGGTGTCCATACACTAGAGCGTTATCGGATTCATTCATGGGATTGCAACCGCATCGGTGCGATATATCACATGGATCGCATGTGTCCCTTGATGCGATGCGCGGGCACGCTGGTCGAATATCGCATCCAAGATATTATGTGCTGCACTTAATATTTATCGCAATCGCATGTGCGATCGCATGTGGTTTTTAAGCACATGCAATTTATCACACTGCGATATGCGATCTGTGTTGTTTTGAGATCACTTCCTGGACCCTCCCCTCCACCCATTGTGCTGAGATCTGACAGATAAATCTGGTGTGCTTTGGGCAGCATGCGATCACCCGATTTCAGGTCGCAAGGGGCATGCGATTTATCGCATGATCGCATGCACACTGAATGCAAAAAAAAGCACTTGAGATGCGATTTATCGCAGACTTGGCTGCCGGGGAAATCGCAGTGCGATATTGCATTGTGGCCAATCGCACAAGTGTATGGGCATCATAAATGTCACTGAAAGCACATTGTACATCATGTACATATCTTATATAAAGGTGGAAGTTTAATTAGCAAAGATTCTTTGCAGAAACGCATTTACTAGTTGCACAAGGATTCACATGAAAAATCAGTTCCCAGTAGATGTTCTAGAGCAGAGGTGGCCAAAGCGGTATCCGTTCACATGGTCGACCATGTTATGGTCGACAGTCATTAGGTCGACCACTATTGGTCGACATTGACATGGTCGACATGAACACATGGTCGACACATGAAAGGTCGACACATGAAAAGGTCGACACATGAAAAGGTCGACGTGAGTTTTTTAACTTTTTTTTCTTTTGGGGAACTTTTCCATACTTTACGATCCACATGGACTACGATTGGAACGGTAAAGTGTGCCAAGCGAAGCGTTCGGAGCACTAATTGGGGTTCCCAGTCACTTTACGCAAAAAACGACACCAAAAAAAGTTAAAAACTCATGTCGACCTTTTCATATGTCGACCTTTCATGTGTCGACCATTTTCATGTGTCGACCATGTGTCCATGGTCGACCATTCATACCGGAACCGGCCAAAGCATCGATCACAATCGACTGGTCGACCACGGGCATGCGACGAGCCACTCACAACTGACGTTCTGCAGCAGCCAGCATCAGGCTGATTCTTGCTAGCTAGCTGTACCAAACTGAAGCAGCTATGGCTAGCTGAAGCCACGTCTGTCTCTCTAGGCTGTCGCTGTGACAGCATAGTCAATAGAAATCAGTCCGATTCTTATTGGCTGGGGCGGTCACATGTGACAGCCTCCATTCTGCAAGCGCCAGTTGGGATAAGGGGGACAATGGGGGCAGGGGCTCAGTGCGGTTGATGCCAGGACCCTACACCAAAGATGACAGGTGGGCATGCAGCAGCCTGCACACTGCAATAACAAACTGCTACTGTACTGCAATGAGCGAGGACTGCAAACTCCTCTCTCTGATGTCTGGTCAATCTTTGTGGTGTGGGGGGGCGGGGAGGACTAGGGCAATTTAATGTATTTTGTCTTTCTTTTTTTTTGGGGGGGGGCGCGGGGTGTGTGTGTGTGTGTGTGTTTGTTTTATTTTCCTCTGCCAATCTGTTTTATTGTGGAGGCCAATGTGTGAGACAGTCCCCACGGCCCATACAGCAAGACCACACCCCCACTTTGGTAGATCACAAAATCTTTTAAGCTGTGGTCAACTACGATGTTGGAAAGTGGGAGTTGCTGGACATCATAATAGCTTCTACCAAATTGAGCAACCTTATAACCATTTTCCACAAACTACAAAAATATCCAACATATCAAAGTTGAGATACTACAAAGAAACATGTATCGTTATGAAACCAGTTTGTTGAATCAGTACCTTGCATATGTCTGATAAAGCTGGATCAGTCTAGATCCACTAGAGGTATTACTTTTTCAGATTTTGTATCATATAAGCATTGTTCTTTGCTTAGATAATTAGGATATTCCTAAACTTTCCCATAAAGGCCTTCCTACCTTTGCAGGACAAAAATTTGCAGCTTCACTTTCTTGATAATCCCCTTCTTATAACAGGTAAAAGTCATTCATTTACACAGGGGCACCAGGAGGGGCATCAGCACCTCTTCCCAGAGCAGCAGGCTGGAGGTGTTGACAAATGCAGGAGCAACATCCTATACTATAGATCAGGGCTGGCCAAACCAGTCCTCGAGATCTACCAACAGTTCACATTTTCCAGACCCCCTAGCTGGTGCACAGGTGTAGACATTACTAATTAAGATGTGCTGCATTCATTCCTAACTGACAATTCTATAGATCTCCAGGAGGCCTGGAAAACATGAACTGTTGGTAGATCTCGAGGACCGGTTTGGCCAGCCCTGCTATAGATCATCTATAATGTGCTAAATAAACTATACAGTGTACAAGACTTTAAATGTACACATATATGTATCGGCAGCACGGATGGTGTAATGGTTAGCATTACTGCATCACAGCACTGAGGTCATGGGATTGATTCCCACCATGGCCCTAACTGTGTGGAGTTTGTATATTCTCGCTGTACTTGCGTGGGTTTCCTCTGGGTGCTCCGGTTTCCTCCCACAATCCAAAAATATACTGGTAGGTTAATTGGCTCCCAACAAAATTAACCCTAGTATGAATGTGTGTGCGTGTACATGTGGTAGGGAATATAGATCGTAAGCTCCACTGGGGCAGGGACTGATGTGAATGGCCAGGGGGCAGGGACTGATGTGAATGGCCAAATACTCTCTGTAAAGTGCTGCAGAATATGTGTGCGCTATATAAATAACTGGTAATAAATAAATATATGTTCAGGGCAGGTACTATGTTCTTTTGCTGCTCCCCAAGATTCCCAAACTTGCTCCAAAGCTCAGCAGAGCAGGGGACATTGATTGTGGAATGGTACCCACCGCTGGAAAAATAACATTCATCTCAGGTGGGCTGCCCTACAGCCTCATATAACAACTTATCATGATCGCTTGCCCTGTACATGTCTGAAGTAATTTGTATGATACAGACATCAACTTGCTAATTATGCCCTCTTAGTAGGGGGTAGCTAAAGTATCTGTCACTATCATATGTATTTTAAAAGCATGATTCTTATGAATTAGCTGTCTGGGCGTTTATTAATTTACTACATTTTTATTTACTTGTGACCAGTGTTTGTTTTATAAGTAAACAGATAAATAGCCAGGATAAATAAAACCTTTGACACTGTGTACTAAATTGGGCTTTAACAGAAATGTGCCATAAAAAATGGTATGCTAGCTGCATATCTAAATACAATCTCATACTGGGGCAGATGTATTAAGCCTGGACAAGTGATAAAGCAGTGCTAAATGGAAGGTGATAGACAGTTAGGAGCTGATTGGCTGTTACTTTATCTTCATCCAAGACTTAGTAAATAGACCTCCAAGTCTGGCAAGTTAGATATAATCAAGTTCTGGGAAAGAATCAATTAGAAATGATAGAATTATAAGGTCTCCTCATCACGATGAAGGGTTTCCTGTATGAAGAAGTAAATTCCTCAGTTATTTTACCTCCATAAAAAGTTGAAAGGCTTGGCATACTTTATTGAGCAGTAACATCAAAATTTGACCTCAATCAACCTAAGGCACAGGTTCTCAAACTCGGTCCTCAGGACCCCACACAGTGCATGTTTTGCAGGTAACCCAGCAGGTGCACAGGTGAATTAATTACTCACTGACACATTTTAAAAGGTCCACAGGTGGAGCTAATTATTTCACTTGTGATTCTGTGAGGAGACCTGCAAAACATGCACTGTGTGGGGTCCTGAGGACCGAGTTTGAGAACCTGTGACCTAAGGCATAGGACCCAACTGTATGGGTGTGCGAGCACTCCCAATATGTGTGCTACCCACAGTCATGTCTATGCAAAGCATTTAGGGGTGTATTTACTAAGCCTTGGATGGAGATAAAGTCGCTGGAGATAAAGTACCAGCCAATCGGCTCCTAACTGCTATGCCACAGGCTGTGTTTGAAAAATGACAGGAGCCGATTGGCTGGTACTTTATCTCCAGCGACTTTATCTCCACTCAAGGCTTAGTAAATAGACCCCTTAGAGTCATAAAGGAGATGTAATGGGGCTAATTCTGAGTTGCAGTCACTTCCCAATTTGCATCCTATGTTCTAATATATATGCTAATTACACCATCTGCTTGTGTGTTTTTATTTCCTACGTTCCACTTGTACCCCTCACTGTCTTCTTATGTCTATTCTTCAGCTATCATCATTAGTATGTATCTAGACTTGCACCAGTCCCATGGCACTCATGTGACACTCCCATCAGACACAGCCACTCCGTGCATCTTAGTACTTGCTGCTCAGAAACACCTAGTCACCGTTAGGCTTTATCTGCTCCGGATGCAGCACAGACTGAACTACTTGTAACATTGGATGTATTGTACGATACATGCACAGACCCAGGGCCGGCGCTACCATTAAGCAGCTTTAGGCAGCTGCCTATGGGCGCCGGCCTCTAAAGGGCGGCAGGCTCCTGCTGAACCAGTTTTACTTACAAATTACAGTATGTTGTGCTGGCTTATTTTGTAGTGAATGGCTTATTATGCAGTGGCTGCCGTGGCGCGGGTCTGGCCAGCCGCAGCCACCACTGTTAGTTGCCCTCACCTTGCCGCGCCCCCTCTGCTGACGGATCCCAGACACAACCGCCCGGCAACGAGCGGGAACAACTGCGGCTCCCGTTCACCTCTGCCACCGCATTGGCTAGAGCCAGGCATTTGGTGGGATGAGGCTGTGTCTCTATACTGGCCGGAACAGGCAGCAGCGGATTCTTCCTCTCCCTCCTCGCACTGCAGCAGCCCCTCTCAAGGCTGTAGGCAGGGAGGTTCGGTCACTGCCCTCAGCCTTCCATGCCCCCTCAGCCGTCCACCGTTTGTCGCAAGCTGCTGGCGCCCGCCCGCCTGGCGCCTGCTCCCGGCTCCCTTGTATCTGCCCGACCCTAGCCAGCTCCACCTTCTGCCCTGGCCCTACAAGCCACATCTATGACAAAAAGTCTCCCCAGCCACAGTAATCAAAATAAGTAAGTGATAATCATGCATGGCATCATGATATTGCACTACATAAGGGTTGATCGCTATAATTTATATAATGGAAGGGGGCTGGGGTGTGTGATAGGCACAATGTATAAAAGGGGTGGGGTGATTAATAAAATATAAACAAGGGGGTACACAAAATTATATATATATATAAATATATATATATTCCATGTGTATATATATATATATATATATATATATATATTTATTTATTTATGGGTTCCATATGGTTTAGCAGCGGGTGGGATGCCGGCTGTCACATTCCCGACAGCGGTATCCCACCCACCAGAATGCCGGCAGTGGGGCGTCCACTGCAAGTCCCCTTATGGGCCCACATTGCGGGCTAGGTGGCCACAGGTTCTGTTCTCACTCTATGGGTGTTGCAGACACCCACAAGTGGGAATATCCCTGTTGCACCGGGATCCCGACAGCCAGCAAATTAACTGCATCCCATTGATATAATTTTTGTGTGTGTGTGTATATATATATATATATATATATACATATACATATACATGCTCAAGTTCAGAATGTGGGACACTTTGGGCTATCAGTTTCACTAACAACGTGGGCATGTAATGGAAATGGTAACCTTTGGCGAGTGACGGTACGTGTTTTACTGTTCTGAACAAATTTAATGATGCTCTACCCAGGGGGGTCCCATGTTCTGACCTTGAACTATATATATTTGCATTTTTGCTCCAGCACAGCCACACATTTTTGTTTTACGCGCCAGCTGATTACAGGTAGTACACACAGCCCTGTGAGAGACAATGACTCCATTATTTTGAATCTGGAGCTGTCCGCAAGCCAATCAGAGCTCATGGATCTGCAGCAAATCATAATGTGGCATAATGTGTAAGGGCAATACTGTTGTGTGGCATAATGTTATAACGGGGATTACTGTGTGTGTCATAATGTGTAAGTGGCATAATGTATAGGGGTATTACTGTATTACAATGTGTTATAAAGGGCACTACTACTGTGTGGCATAATGTGTTTAAGGAGTACTACGGTGTGGCAGGACGTGAATGGGCCCTTTGTGACAGAACTTGAATGGACTCTACTGTGTGGCGTAATGTGTGGTTTAACGTAAATGGGCACTACTGTGAAGTAACGTGAATAAGGGAGGTTCAGGGAAAATTTGAGGAAAAATTACTTCACAGAAAGGATAGCGGATAAGTGGAATAGCCTTCCATCAGAGGTGGTAGAGGATAAGACAGTAGAGCAATTTAAACATGCATGGGATAGACATAAGGATATACTTACAAAGAAATAAGGATCCAATAAGGTTAGAGAAAAAAATAATGTAAAAAAAAAAGGGCAGACTAGATGGGCCAAGTGATTCTGATCTGCCGTCAAATTCTAAGGGATGGGGGAAGTAGGATTAAGTTTTGCCTAGGGTGCCGAGACACCTTGCACCGGCCCTGCACAGACCATGTTTTCAGATTAAGACCCATTCCGGGACAAAATCGCAAATGCTTCCTCAAATGCATCCAACTCACAATTAGCCCCATTGCAGCAACGGATCACTTTGCGAAACCCTGGCTGTCTGAATAACCTTCAGGTTATGCAAGATGGACGATGTTTTCACTCTGCTGGTGGCCAGGAAATCTGCAACAGAGGATGGAGACCCTGGCCAATGCACTCATACAAAACGGGAGTGACATGCCCCTACTTTGTAGAACAGTCCACTGTGACGCCCCCGCTCTGCACCCAAAATAGTCGCAGCTTGTCAGTCATGCTACAGCTTGGGGGCACTGCGAGCAATAACGTAGGACTAGTTCTGCACAAGCATAGTCTGACAACCATCAGACCAGTACACAAACAAACCGGCACAATTATCCACAACTGGCACCATTAAGAGGAAAAGGGCCAGAGACAGTAATATTCATCAAGGCACCAATTCTAAAGAAACACTGGTGAAATTAGTAAATACAGTTTTATATGATACAATTGTTTGATCAGGGAAGCTCACATTTTGCCCTGCACAAAATCTTCTGTTTCTACCATTTTTTTAAATTTCTGGGAACGCTACATAGCTACACTCCCAGTCAGTGGCGGAACTTGTGAGCGGTAGGCCCAGGTGCAAAAATATCATTTGCGCCCCTTCCCCCCACCCTCCACCCCAACCCAAGTTCACAATATGCCACACTGCATTGGGTGATAGGGAGAGGCAGAGGGTGACAGAGTAAGGCAGGGGAGGCAGATACTGACAACGGCAGAGAAGGGGAGGCAGAGGGTGACAGCAGAATGCAGGGGAAGACCAAAGGTAATGGGGAAGCAGTGGGTGACAGGGAGAGACAGTGGGTGGCAGGGGTACAAGCACATTGTCCTGTGTTCTGCAGAGAACAGGGGGCATGTACCTTGGTGGAGGCAGGAACACAGCATGTGACAGGGTCCCTCACCTCTTCGCAGTTTGGCTCTGTCAGCCAGACTCTGACAGTACAAATTACATCGGTTGTGGCTGCCTTTAATTCACAGACAGCAGTGAATCAGAAAAAAATGTACAGCTGTCTGTTAATTAGAAGCCTTATGTGGCTGTGATAATCAGGGCTGATAGATGGCAGGACTCCTCTATCAGCCCAGCACACACAAGGTCAGCCCTGCCTACCTAATGTAAGAGACAGGTCCCTCGTGCAGTGGGGCCCACCCTGCTCTCTACAGCGGGCCATTCATCCACCATTGCTCAAAATAGTCTGCAGGGGTGGGGGGGGGGAAGTCAGGGGACAACTCATTGCTGGTCTGGGCAGCAGTAGGTCCCTTAGTTCTGCTGCACCAATGGTAGTTCTGCCTCTGGACACAACAGCTGCTCATCCAATGTTTTTCTTCTACATCGTGGTACTCGTTACGTCTAGTAGATCATGACTCTCCTATATCATTATTGGGGATCTCCTAGTCCACAATGCACTGTTCTCATGCTTATTTTATGTTCTCTAGTCATTTTACTTCGGAATTTATTTTTCTGGACTTTGTTCTGTGTTGGGTACATGTAATTGTTTTCCTTGGCACGTTATTTACATGGTATATATCTGTAGGATATGCTCACGTTTTTGTTGTATTCCTGTGTTCTTATCGGTTATGGGGCCTAATTCAGATCTGATCACAGCAGCAAATTTGTTAGCAAACTGAAATCTAAATTGCAGTGTAAAAATAAAGCAGCCGGCAATTACCCTGCACAGAAACAAAATAACCCACCCAAATCTGACTCTCTCTGCACATGTTATATCTGCCCCACCTGCAGTGCACATGGTTTTGTCCATTAGCTAACAAATTTGCTGCTGCGATCAGGTCTGAATTAGGCCCATGGTATAATAGGTTGACTTTCAGAAGATCAACATGGTCAAAAGGTCGACATGGAAAGTCAACACATGAGGGGATCAGAACAGTGGGCAAGGCCACTTCACAGAAGGTGGTGTCCATGACATGGAGGAGGTGTGGCCACTCCCCTGGGACCCATGCCTCCAGAACTACCATGTTTCTACCTTGCTCTGCCACATGTAAATATGTGCTAAGATCTCTTTAGAATTTAACTGAATGGGGATGTTCACCAATACAGTATTTCAAATCAAATTATCATTATGAAATTTGTATATACAGTTTACTGACCCTTTATCCATGTGTACTAGTGCTATCATATTTTTGCACTTCTAAAGTATAAACACAATAAATAATAACCATAACTAACAAGTACATTGATGTATTTTTGAGAACAGAGCATAAAGTCACAATAACATTTCATATATTTATGTATGCCATTTTGTGAAAAAAATACAGTAAGGAGGGCAGGAGACATCTCGGTCAGAGTCTATGTACAGAGGACATCTACAAATATACATCCCCTGGCTATAATTCTATTGACTGCAGTGACGTAGTTTGTGTACTCAGTTCTCATACTGTTGTACTGAGAAACTTTTCCTTTCAGAGATGTTTAATTAGGAAATGTTTATTATGAGTTACCTCAAGTAAAGCCTAACTTATAAGGTTATATAAAAATAGGTTTCTGAAAGAAAGACAAATATCATCACCCAGCACACACAAAGACATATGGATTATCCCAATATCATCAGTTGTACGTCAGTCAGCAAAGTCTCCGCAACAGTGTAGAAATAGTGACGGAGTTAATGTCTATATATATTTAAATAAAGAAACAAAACATTAACACATCAAAGAGGGGAGATGGAGGAAAATACCAGGGTGATATGATGTAAGCTCCTAAAGGGGAATTCGCTCCATGAAATGAAAATACATACAGTATGACTGAAAGAGAAATGCTTCAGCTACCATGGGCACATGCATGTTACTGTTGCATAGCATGAAACCTAGCACTGCTATTACAGTGCACCATACCATGTAATGGTATAATCAATATGTGCAGCGGGTAATTTAGGGACAGCCAATTTTTTCCACAGTGTATAAAAGTGCCGGCATGCTTAACGTTATCACTCTTGCATCCTCAATCTTCAATTGTAAACTTCTAACTTCCTGGAATACTTAAGCATTGCACTCCCAGTACTAGGTGTCCTGAAAATTCCCATTTTCATAGTGGTAGGAAGTCTGTTCATCAAAGTCCTGGGTCATTTCCTTCTGCCTCCTCCAGCCGGCCTTGCGCTTCTCATTGCTCTGTATGGTAGCACCATAACTTGACTTTTTACTGGGACTGGTGAATGATTCATTATTCAGTTCAGTTTCTTCTGCAAGTTCATCATTGTCAATAATACCGCACTTGTCTTCACTAAGGCTCTCTGGGTCTGCCCACTCCTGCTTATCTCCCGAAGCAAAGATACCATAAAATATAACACCACTGTAGTGGACTATTGCCGCAATCAGAAACACATTTTGCCACTCTTCACGAGTCTAGAATAAAAATATAAGTTGATTTTATAAAATGAGAATTAGAACAAAAATCACAGAACTAAATCATATTATGAATGACTAATGTATGTATGTACGGTCTGCTTTCCCCAATGTCCAGCAGGGTGGAGCGCTATGGCACCTAACAAATCAACCACAAATAATATTAAGCATAATACTGAAACATTAAGGGGGAGATTTCTAACAGTTTGGATAAAGAAAGTGGAGAGAGATTAAGGGGGACATGTACTAAGAAGTGATAAAAGTGGAGAAGTGAGCCAGTGGAGAAGTTGCCCGTGGCAACCAATCAGGATTGTCATAACATTAATAATTTGCATACTATAAAAGTATACAGAGCAGCTGATTGGTTGCCATGGGCAGCTACTCCATTGGCTCACTTCTCCACTTTTATCACTGCTTAGTACATGTCCCGCTAAGTACCAACCAATCAGTTACTATTACTGCTTTCACACCGCAATCACGGGTCGCACACAGGAATTGTACCCGCCATGAGACCCCTTTCAGACTGGGAACGCGACCCGGCAATATGCGGTAAAATGACAGAAGATAAGTGGTTGGTAGTTGGTACATTGGGGCAGATGTATTAACTTGGAGAAGGGATAAAGTAGTGATAAAGCAGAGATAAGCGCAAGGTGATAGCGCACCAGCCAATCATAATGGATTTGAAAATTGACAGTTAGGAGCTGATTGGCTGGTGCATTATCACTTCTTTATCACTTCTCCAGGCTTAATACATCTGTCCCCTAGGTTGAGATGCAAATGGGAAAAATGCGTCCAAACCTCCAAAAGTGCAGTTTCCGGAGGTTTGGCCATGTAACACAAATGCACTAAGCCCCGGAATGTAATAGATTCCAGGGCTTGGGTACGGGGGGCAACGCCATTTTCAGATAGTGCTGCTACCCAATAGAAGCATATGGGCTTCTATCACACTGCCCCTTCTGAGAGGGATCCAACGTATCTTTCCCAGCATGTCACTCGACGCATGTGCAGATATGACTCCAAGTCCTAAACCCAAGTCCTATCATCGCAAAGGACAGCTCTTACCGCAAGAGCTGACCTTTAGGAGTTTCTTCACACATATGTTATTCGTAAATGCACTATGCATACAAAGAGTGTTAGAATGCATCATAAGCAAAATGTGATGCTGCATCCCGCCTTTTATCTCTCCACTTTATCTCTGTCCAAGCTGTGATAAATCTCCCTCTGTATAATGTATGGTCGCCTGCATCTCAGCATATTTTCAGTGTGAAACCGACACCCAAGATGTGATCATACAGCCAGTGTTATCAATTGATTACTCTAACAATTACAAGGAGATCATGTAGTAAGCGCACACAAGTCTTTTCCCATAGTGTCAGTGCAGATGTGCACTATAAACATGGAAACCATATGCTCCAACTCAGCTACTGTACATATTAGTCTTCTGAGCAGGCAAAACAACTGGACAATGGACAAATCTAATCATTTTTACCATCAGAACTTCTAACAGGCCAGAGGGAGTGGGGCAGCCGAAGTGAGGAGCGGGCCCATATGCAGTCTCTTTGCGGGTCCCCCATCTCTCGACTGCTACTGCACTTAAGTCTACTGCACATGCGTAAATCTCCAGCAATATGGAGCTGGCCCCATTCTCCAGTGATTTCTCTACTGCAGATGGACAGGTCTCTGGGAAGATGGTGACAGCAGCATTTTCCCAGTGATTTGTGCAGCACTCAGCAGAGAGGTAAATATAGTCTATGGGTGCAGGGTGTGCGCAGTGTGGGCTCATGTCAGTGCATCCCCATCACCCACTATAGATTCACCGATGCTCTAAGCCACGTTTCTCTGCTTTTGGGTAATAATGAATTCCTTCTGATATAATGCTAATTACAAATATCATCCTCTCCCCATACAGATTGTGAAAGATCACCCTCTAAACTCATTTTCATTCCACAGCAACCTAAGCTCAGAGACTGGGATTCAGCAGGAGTTTTGGACAGCACAGGACAGTTGTTTATTAAATGCAGCACCTGAGATCCAGTCATCCAACAGGTGGAGCTCCTCCTCTTCTCCTCTAGCAGTGAGTGAAGGCTGTTACTGGGTAATACCAAAGAACTGTCATTATTGGTGTCTATAGTACAGGGGATAGCAATACGCAGAGTCTTAACGAGGCATTTTGGTGTCATGTGCCAAAAAGAGCATCGGTACACTCTTCTCCTAAGGGAAGGGGTGACTGTACCCCCCTCCCATTTTCATCAATCTGGGGGGTGTCCAGCACTCCTGGAGATTCTGGACAGCATCTATTTGGTGAGTGTGGTGACAGCAGCTGGAAAAAATAAAAAACACTGGCCACCTGAGGGTAACAGGGGAACTGTCCTGTGCTCCGAGTGGCACAATGCAGAGGGCTTCCGTCAGAGATTTTGGTGGCAGCCATTTCCGCCCCCAAGGCATCCTACGCTATGTGCAGTGGCATTGCCCACACCACCCTAGTTACGGTCCTGGCAATAAATCGCCACATGTACCAAAGAAACCATAAACAAACAGTAAAAGTAATTTTAGATTACATAATGATAGCAGAGAATTACAGCTCTGGCTAGTATAAATGTCTGGTGTATGTGTGGACGGGTGTGGTATGTGAGGTAGATTAGACTTAGGTCGACAGTGACTAGGTCGACCACTATTGGTTGACAGTGAGGTCAACATGGTCTCAAGGCCGACATGTACTAGGTCGACATGAGAAAAGGTCGACATGAGGGTTTTTTGTTGTTGTTTTCTCCGTACAGTGACCGAGAACCCCAATTAGTGCACCGTGTGCCATCGCATGGCTTGCTTTGCTCTCCATGCTTTGGGCAAGGTGCCTCGCTGCACTCGGCACAGGTTACCATTCCCAATTGTAGCCCACGTGAATCGTAAAGTATGAAAAAGTAAAAAAAAAATTTTTGAAAAACTCATGTTGACCTTTTGTCAAGTCGACATAGAACATTTCAACCTAGAGTCCATGTCGACCTACTTACTGCCAACCAATAGTGTTTGACCTAGACAGTGTCGACCTACTTACTGTCGACCTAAAGACCGGATCCCATGTGGACTGTCTTTGATTTCGAAAAATATCAACAGTGAATTAAAAACTCATACAAGCATGGTAGTATGTGCTGAGAAAATTGTACAAGATGACTGCAGATGAGAATCTATCATAAGATTTTATATATATATATATATATATATATATATATATATATATATATATATAGAGAGAGAGAGAGAGAGAGAGAGAGAGAGAGAGAGACGGCTAAATAGTTGTAATAAACAGCTGTCGTGTAAACAGGCCCTTACATCTACATAATGAGAACAAGGGGCAAATAAAATATATTGAGGATGGCCCACATTTCCCCCAATATTGCACAGATCCTTTACCTTATGTTTTGTCATTGCTCCCACAATGAGTGGACACACCATTCCAGATAAGGTCCCAACACCATTAGATATCCCCATAAGAATACTTGCGTACCTTGGTGCAATGTCTAAGTGGTTAACGTTAAAACCTAAAACAAGATTTCAGCCATTAAATATTAGTAACTCATCAAGCAATTAATCAATTTACAGACATACTATATATTTGGAGGATTTGGTGCAGTAAGATGGGAAAGTAACAGCACATCATACTGCATGGTAAAAATGTATCCTACTATTAACTTCTCCTCCAACCTCACCCCAAATGAAAGGCCACTCATTTGTAGAAGAAAGAGTGGGACCACAGGTGTAATCGTGAATGCCTATTACACTTTCCAAGTACACTTCCGTGGCAAGCTGTAGTCTAAGTATGTTCTATCCAATGAAATAAAGACAAAAAAAAATGTACATCCTTTATAATAAAGGCTAACGCTGCTCTTCACCTCTATCAGGGTAATTCAAGTGTTTTTTGTGCCGGTGGCCACTAGGTGTTTAAAAATCCTGATTCCCCAATCCCTGAAAACGATGGATTGACGATTATCGTTGGATCCAGTTGTCAAATCGGGAAAATGGGGCCGCAGATGTAAGGTGGCCTTAACTCTGGATAAGCCACTCAGTATCAAAATAAAACCACATACGTATGTTGTCTCACTCACTTTGATTACGTGTTCCCTCTAGCCTCCAATGTAGAGATGTTAAATAGATGTTTACATGTACCACTACCAGCTTTTCCTATTTATCAAAAAAGAGTGCCCTGCAAAGAAACAGTCTTTCTATAATTGACCTATGCCAATTATTTACTCTTGAGCACCTTGTATTCGATTCCTGGGAGCACCTCAAGCTTAAATAATTTAGGAAAGTATTTCTAGAATTTTGCCTTTATTTCTGGTTCCATTTCATTTATGTTCTATGCTAAGTCCTGTGCGGGATATTACACCCTTTTTATTTCTGCACCATTACAGTATATCACCTGTTGCTTAGCTATGGTGCTGACCTATACAGTACAGTGCTTTGGAATAGGTAAGGTTTAGAATGGAGATGCAAAGAGACAGGAGAAGAAACGCAGTAACAGGGCGAGGAGGGCACACCATGCAGCCCAGTACATTAGTTTACCTTGTAGGAGCATGTATAACCATTTAACTGGGTAGAAAAAATAGTCTGGGTTTTTTTTTTATGACTGGACTAGGTAAAACATATTTAAAATGTATCTAACAATTTTATTTAAAAAAAAAATAACATTTTATTTATGAACTTTTTCACAAATATGTTTGTTTTTTTTGGTCGAACATTGGCCCTCATTCCGAGTTGATCGGTCGCAAGGCGAATTTAGCAGAGTTACACACGCTAAGCCGCCGCCTACTGGGAGTGAATCTTAGCTTCTTAAAATTGCGACCGATGTATTCGCAATATTGCGATTACTAACTACTTAGCAGTTTCAGAGTAGCTTCAGACTTACTCTGCCTGTGCGATCAGTTCAGTGCTTGTCGTTCCTGGTTGACGTCACAAACACACCCAGCGTTCGCCCAGGCACTCCCACCGTTTCCCCGGCCACTCCTGCGTTTTTTCCGGAAACGGTAGCGTTTTCAGCCACACGCCCCTGAAACGCCGTGTTTCCGCCCAGTAACACCCATTTCCTGTCAATCACATTACGATCGCCGGAGCGAAGAAAAAGCCGTGAGTAAAAATACTATCTTCATAGTAAAGTTACTTGGCGCAGTCGCAGTGCGAACATTGCGCATGCGTACTAAGCGGATTTTCACTGCGATGCGATGAAAAATACCGAGCGAACAACTCGGAATGAGGGCCATTGTACAATCAATGATCACAACATTGCAACTTTGCATTTCCCTTTCAGCTGCCAGGTTGGGGGTGCCGCTGGGCTCACCGGTCAGCAGTGAGGCACTGGGTGGGTGGGGGGGGGGGGGGGGGATAGATGAAGGATACAGAGGGGTCGGGAGGTCTCTCTAAGATTGGTGTCTGATGGAAGATTATCTTCCAGCAGCCGCACACACGTGTCTGACTGGTCGCATCAGATGCGACAGTGTCATGGAAAGCCCAGCTCGGCGTGGTCACATCTGATGTGACCTCGGCAGGCACATGGTTAAACATTATTTTGCATGGCATCTGATAATGTAGAACAGGCATGTCCAACTCAAAATCCCAACTGGGCCGAATAATCAAGGTCTAAGTCTGGTGTGGGCCGCAAGAAAAGAGTCTTATATGTAATTTTCAAAGGTTTTTCAGAAAAACTAACGATAAAGTATAATCAAAGAGATGTCATGTATCGTGAATAAAACATGTACTTTAATGCAGTGGTGCAAGTAGGAAAAAATTCTTAGTGGTACTGTGTGCGCGCGCGACGAAGATGCGCTTGCGAAAAAAATGGGTGTGAGATACACATATGGGGGCCAGATACAAATATGCCCTCAATAGTGCAGTGCCAGATACACATATGCCACCAATAGTGCCAGATACACATATGCCACCAGTAGTGCAGTGCCAGATACACATATGCCTCCAATAGTGCCAGATACACATATGCCCCCACATTGCCCGATATACATATGCCCCCACATTGCCAGATATACAAATGCCCCCACAGTGCCAGATAACAAATGCCCCCACAGTGCCAGATACCATATGCCCCCACAGTGCCAGATAACAAATGCCCCCACAGTGCCAGATAACAAATGCCCCCAATGTGCTCACCGCCTCTGCTGCCTGGCTGTGTGTGAGGGCAGCGCGCACCTCTCCTGCTCCTCAGTCTAGTGTCCGGCGGTGCAGCGGGCATCTTAAATCAGGCGCCGATTCGTTAGCCAATCAGAGCTCGCGGACCGGCAGCTATCCTGATTGGCTGCCAGTCCGTGAGCACTGATTGGCCCACAAACCGGCGCCTGATTTAAGATACACATGCCGCTGCCGGAGCTCAGACTGAGGAGCAGGAGAGGTGTGCGCTGTGCTCTCCTGCCCTGGAAGCAAGCCGGTCGGGCCACAAAAGGATCCCTGCCCGAGGGCCACAAAAAGGATGCGGTAGGGGCCGCGAGTTTGACACCCCTGATGTAGAACAATAGTCTGTGCTACATAGGAAACATACATACTAGGTGAAATAGCTCAAGTTACTTCTTACTGTAACTTTACAGGCTGTGTTGTTGTTTTTTTTTTAAAGTAACAAAAGCTGATTGGTTCTCTCTCTTTGGGTCTCATTTATCATTCCTTGGAGAGTAATAAGTAGCACAGTGATAAAGTACTAACCAATCAGCTCCTAACTGCTATGTTACAGGCTGTGTTTGAAAAATGACAGTTAGGAGCTGATTGATATTTTATCACCATACTATTTATCACTCTCCAAAGCTTGATAAATTTGGGCATTTATCTCTACCCATCTTTTAAAAATCTCCCCCTTAATGTTATACCCACATTTGCTGAACATGATAAAAAGATGACTTCTCCGAAAGTGTAGAAGCTCCTTGACTTGATCTCCTGGATAAAATAAAACCACAGCCAAAGAGCTTATTCATTGATAATGTGCTTGTTAGATGCTAACATCAAGGTGCACATTAAAGGGGTGTGGGATGATAGATAGACAGTGTCTAGTTAGACAGTCAATAGAGAGACACCATATGTTAGACATACATTAGGTCGATAGGGTCAAAAGGTCGACATGAAAAAGGTAGACAATACAAAAGGTCGACATGAAAATGGTCAACACAAATAAGGTAGACACATTAATTAGGGTAATTGGTTTCTTATGCGCTTGTTTCCACAATTGTGTTTTACAATTTTAATGCCCTACTTAAACCCAATTTCTTGTACGTCCTAGAGGATGCTGGGGTTCCATTTAGTACCATGGGGTATAGATGGGACCACTAGGATCCACTGGCACTTTAAGAGTTTAATAGTGTGGGCTGACTCCTCCCTCTATGCCCCTCCTACCAGACTCAGTTTAGAAAATGTGCCCGGAGGAGACGGTCACAGCTAGGGGAGCTCCTAGGAGTTTTCTTAGTTTTATTGTTTTTCTAGAGTTTATTATTTTACAGGGAGGCTGCTGGCAGCATGATCATTTGACACCCATAAACGCCCTCTTTCTGTCAATCTCCTTGCGATCACCCATGCGAATGGATTAGTCTCTAGAAGCATTGCCCAGCAATGATGCTGTTTGTACCCGTACAACGCGCGTGCGCTCATTGTGGTGCATACGCATGTGCAGTAGTAAACGGATTGCTGCACTGCGAAAAACGTCAGCGAGCGATCAACTCAGAATGAGGGCCCATGTCACGGCAGTGTCCTACATAAACAGACAGGGCGTGAACGAAGAGCAGAGCTGCAATGTCAGAGGTAACAAGAATCCTCCTCTATCAGAAAGGCACGCGGTGTCGCTGTCGGCGATCTTCATTCCAGGAGTGGACAACTGGGAGGCAGTCTTCCTCAGCAGACACGAGAATGGGGCCTCCACCCGGACGTATTCGCAGAGGTAACAAGCCGATGGGGTGTACCTCAGATAGACATGATGGCCTCTCGCCTCAACAAGAAGCTTCGGGGGGTACTGTTCCAGGTCAAGGGACCCACAAGCAGTGGCGGTGGACACCCTGGTAACTCCGTGGGTGTTCCAGTCAGTGTATATGTTCCCTCCACTTCCACTCATCCCAAGGATTCTCAAACTAATAAAAAGAACAAGAGTTCAGGCGATCCTCATTGCTCCGGACTGGCCAAGAAGGGCTTGGTACGCGGATCTTCTGGAATTACTGCTGGAGGATCCGAGGCCTCTTCCTCTTCGCGAGGACCTTCTGCAACAGGGGCCATTCGCCTATTAAGACTTACCATGGCTACGTTTGATGGCATGGAGGTTGATCGCCTCTGGAGGTTGATTCCTACTCTGATCCAAGCTAGGAAGGGAGTAACGTCTAAGCATGACCATAGCATTTGGAAAAAGTATGTGTCTTGGTGTGAAACCAAGACGTTTCCTACGGTGGAGTTTCAACTAGGACGGTTTCTCCTCTTTCTGCAAGCCTGCGTGGATGTGGGCCTCAGGGCCGGATTAATAATGGGGCGGATGGAGCTGCAGCTCCAGGCCCACACCCCAAAATAGGCCCACTGCATTTGCTGCAGCAAGTCTCTGCTGTAATTAGTAAAATAAATCCTTTTACAGCAGTCTCCTAAGCCGTGCTGTCAGTGCCCCTTGCCCCTCCGGCATTGACACCCCCCCACTCTCTGGCTGCGGCGCCAGTGTAACAACGGCTGCTGCGGCCCGTTTGTGATAGCGGCTTAGCGGAAGGCTTTCATAGCCATCCCTGCGCCGCATACTCACTGGGACCCCGCGCCTCCTCCTCACGCTTGATGTCACTGTCACATGGTGCCTCCACCGGCGCGCCCAGATCCCCGGACTCCACATCCCAGCACCTGACCTGCTGCCTGGAAGACCAGAGATGGAGAAGGAACGGGCAGAGCGCGTGACGCTGCGGGGAGGTGATGTTTGGACGCAGCACAGATTTTACAGGTGAGTGCTTTGCTGTGCGGTGTCCGGTGCACACTTGGGGCCAGGAGAGAGCTCTGCTGTGGTGGGCACACATAGTAACATGCCCGCACCCCAACCCAGTGATGTGCATGTGGTCAGGGTGTCACCACTTCCGCACTGGTCACATCCACCAGGACCCCCATAGTTTAAGGGGCAGTGCACTGCTTATCTAGGCAGGGCAGTATCCATTCATCTTTCTGTTCACTATTGGCTCTGCTCCCAGAGTCCACCACCTCCACTACTTTTCCTTCTCTCCTCCCTCAACTTCCTCACTGGGGACTTGTATCAGACACACAGCCAAAGAAAAACACTGCATCTCTAAATCTCTATATTCCAGTCTCTCTATACCCTCCTAACCTGTCTCTCTATGCCCTACCTACCGCCTTGCTTCTCCCTTTGCCCCACATTTCTCTATGTTCTCCCTATCGCACCGTGTCTCTCTATGCTTTCCCTACCGCCCCTCGTCTCTTTGCTCTATCTGCCACCCGCATCTCTATGCCCTCCCTATCGCCCGCGTCTCTATGCCATCCCTACCGCCCCACATCTCTATGCCCTCCCTACCGCCCTGCGGCTCTATGCCCTCCCTATTGCCCCACATCTCTCTATGTTCTCCCCACCGCATCGCGTCTCTCTATGCTTTCCCTACCACCCCTTGTCTCTATGCTCTCCCTACCACCCGCATCTCTATGCCCTCCCTATTGCCCCGCATCTCTATGCCCTCCCTACCACCCCGCATCTCTATGCCATCCTTACCGCCCCACATCTCTCTATGGCTCCCTCCCACCCCGCTTCTCTATGACCTCCCTACCGACCCGCGTCTCTATACCCACCCTACTGCCCCACGTCTTTCTATGCTGTCCATGCCACCTCGCGTCTCTCTATGTCCTCCCTACTACCTTGCTTCTCCCTATGCCTTCCCTATCGCCCCACATCTCTCTATGTTCTCCCTATCGCACCGCGTCTCTCTATGCCCTCCCTACCACCCCACGTCTCTATGCCCTCCCTACCGCCCCGCGTCTCGCTGCCCTCCCTACTGGCCGCATCTCTAAACCCTCCCTACTGCCCCACGTCTCTCTCTATTCTGTCCATGCCACCCCATGTCTCTCTATGCCCTCCCTCCAACCTCGCTTCTCTATGCCGTCCCTACCACCCCGCTTCTCTATGACCTCCCTACCGCCACGTGTCTCTATACCCACCCTACTGCCCCGCGTCTCTCTATGCTGTTCATGCAACCCCACGTCTCTATGCCCTCCCTACCGCCTTGCTACTCCCTATGCCTTCTTTATCGCCCCACATCTCTCTGTTCTCTCTACAGCACCGCGTCTCTCTATGGCCACCCTACCGCCTCTCGTCTCTATGCTCTCCCTACCACCCTGCATCTCTATGCTCTCCCTACCGCCCCTCGTCTCTATGCCCTCCCTACCTCCCTGCGCCCTCCCTACCACCCAGCATCTCTCTATGCTATCCATGCCACCCCGCGTCTCTCTATGCCCTCCCTACTACCTTGCTTCTCCCTATGCCTTCCCTATCGCCCCACATCTCTCTATGTTCTCCCTACCGCACCACGTCTCTCTATGCCCTCCCTACCACCCCACGTCTCTATGCCCTCTCTACCGCCCCGCGTCTCTATGCCCTCCCCACTGCCCCGCGTCTCTATGCCCTCCCTACTGCCCCACGTCTCTCTCTATACTGTCCATGCCACCCTGTGTCTCTCTATTCTGTCCATGCCACCCCGTGTCTCTCTATGCCCTCCCTCCCACTCCGCATCTCTCTGCCCTCCCTACTGCCCCTCGTCTCTATGCTCTCCCTACTGCCCCGCATCTATATGCCCTCCCTACCGCCCCGAGACTATGCCATCCTTACCGCCCCACATCTCTCTATGCCCTCCCTCCCACCCTGCTTCTCTATGCCCTCCCTACCGCCCCACGTCTCTATACCTTCGTACTGCCCCACGTCTCACTATGCTGTCCATGCCACCCCGCGTGTCTCTATGCCCTCCCTACCGCCTTGCTTCTCCCTATGCCTTCCCTATCGCCCCACATCTCTCTATGTTCTCCCAACCACACCGTGCCTCGCTATGCCCTCCCTACCGCCCCTCGTCTCTATGCTCTCCCTACTGCCCCGCGTCTCTATGCTCTCCCTACTGCCCCGCATCTCTATGCCCTCCCTACCGCCCCGTGTCTCTATGCCATCCCTACCACCCCACATCTCTCTATGACCTCCCTCCCACCCCGCGTCCCTATGCCCTCCCTATCGCACCTCGTCTCTATGCTCTCCCTACCACCCTGCATCTCTATGCTCTCCCTACAGCCCCGCGTCTCTATGCCCTCCCTACCACCCTGTGTCTTTATACCCTCTCTACTGCCCCATGTCTCTCTATTCTGTCCATGCCACTCCGTGTCTCTCTATGCCCTCCCTCACACTCCGCGTCTCTATGCCCTCACTACCGTCCCACGTCTCTATGCTCTCCCTACCGCCCCACGTCTTTATGCCCTCCCTACCGCCCCACATCTCTATGCCTTCCCTACCGCCCCTCGTCTCTATACCCTCCCAACCGCCCCGCATCTCTATGCCCTTCCAACCGCCCCGCATCTCTATGCCCTTCCAACCGCCCCGTGTCTCTATGCCATCCCTACCACCCCACATCTCTCTATGCCCTCCCACCCCGCTTCTCTATGCCCTCCCTACAGCCCTGCATTTCTATGCCTTCCCTACCACCCTGCGTCTTTATACCATCCCTATTGCCCCACGTCTCTCTATTCTGCCCATGCCACTCCGTGTCTCTCTATGCCCTCCCTCACACTCTGCGTCTCTATGCCCTCCCTACTGCTTCGTGTCTCTATGCCCTCCCTACTGCTTCGCGTCTCTATGCCCTCCCTACTGCTTCGCTTCTCTATGCCCTCCCTACCGCCCCACGTCTCTATGCCTTCCCTACCGCCCCGTGTTTCTATGCCTTCCCTACCACCTCTGTATACCCTCCCTACTGCCACACGTCTCTCTATGCTGTCCATGCCACCGCGTCTCTCTATGCCCTCCCTGCCGTGACAGTCGGGAGGTATGTAATAGGCCCTGCAGAAGTTTCTGCTCCAGGCCCATGAGGACCTTAATCTGGCACTGGTGGGCCTACGCTTGGGCTCCATTAAGGTCCAGATTTCGGCCTTGTCCATTTTCTTCCAGAAACATTTGGCTGCTCTCCCTGAGGTTCAGACATTCTTGAAAGGAGTTCTGCACATCCAACCACCCTTTGTGCCCCCCACAGCTCCTTGGGATCTTAACGTGGTGTTGCAGTTCCTGCAATCGGATTGCTTTGAGCCTTTACAGGCGGTAGATGTAAAGTTTCTTCCATGGAAGGCTGTCACACTGTTGGCCTTGGCATCTGCAAGACGTGTGTCAAAATTGGGGGTATTGTCGCACAAGAGCCCCTACTTGATTTTCCATGAGGATAGAGCTGAGCTCAGAACACGTCAGCAATTTCTTCCAAAGGTTGTGTCGGCTTTTCATATCAACCAACCTACTGTGGTGCCAGTAGCTACTTACACCTCAATTTCCTCAAAGTCCTTGGATGTTGTGCGGGCTTTGATGAACTTCTCGTCACAGGAAGTCGGGCGCACTATTTGTCCTTTATGATCCCAACAAGGGCCCTCATTCCGAGTTGTTCGCTCGCAAGCTGCTTTTAGCAGCTTTGCACATGCTAAGCCGCCGCCTACTGGGAGTGAATCTTAGCATAGTAGATTTGCGAACGAAAGATTAGCAGATTTGCGAATAGACAGTTCTTAGCAGTTTCTGAGTAGCTCGAGACTTACTCTGCCACTGCGATCAGTTCAGTCAGTTTCGTTCCTGGTTTGACGTCACAAACACACCCAGCGTTCACCCAGACACTCCCCCGTTTCTCCAGCCACTCCCGCGTTTTTCCCAGAAACGGCAGCGTTTTTTCGCACACACCCATAAAATGGCCAGTTTCCGCCCAGAAACACCCACTTCCTGTCAATCACACTACGATCACCAGAACGAAGAAAAAAACCTCGTAATGCCGTGAGTAAAATACCTAACTTAATAGCAAATTTACTTGGCGCAGTCGCACTGCGGACAATGCGCATTAGCGACTAATCGCTCCGTTGCGGAAAAAAAAATAACGAGCGATCAACTCGGAATGACCACCAAGGTTGGGTGTCCTGCTTCTAAGCAGACGATTTCTCGCTGGATCAGGCTCACTATCCAGCATGCTTATTCTATGGCAGGCTTGCCGATTCCAAGATCTGTTCAGGCCCACTCTACTCGTAAAGTGGGATCTTCCGTTCCTGGGCTACTACCCGGGGTGTCTCGGCTTTACAGCTTTGCCGAGCAGCTACTTGGTCAGGGTCGAACACGTTTGCTAAGTTTTACGAGTTCGATACTTTGGCCGCTGAGGACCTTAAGATTGGTCAATCTGTTCTGCAGGGACCTCAGCACTCTCCCTCCCGTACTGGGAGGTTTAGTACATCCCCATGGTACTAAATGAAACCCCAGCATCCTCTAGGACGTAAGAGAAAATAGGATTTTATAAACCTACCTGTAAATCCATTTCTCGTAGTCTGTAGAGGAGTCTGGTAGGAGGGGCATAGAGGGAGGAGCCAGCCCACACTATTAAACTCTTACAGTGCCAGTGGCTCCTAGTGGACCCGTCTATACCCCATGGTACTAAATTGAACCCCAGCATCCTCTACAGACTACGAGGAAAGGATTTACCGGTAGGTATATAAAATCCTATTTTCTCTTAGATTAACACACACTAATAGCACAATAGATTCACACGCTAATAGCACAATAGATTTACATGCAAAAAGCACAATAGATTCACATGCTAACAGCACTACAGATTCACACGCCAACAGCACAATAGATTCACACACTAACAGCACAATATGGTCACACGCTAACAGCACAATATGGTCACACGCTAACAGCACAATAGAGTCACACGCTAACAGCACAATAGAGTCACACGCTAACAGCACAATAGAGTCACACGCTAACAGCACAATAGAGTCACACGCTAACAGCACAATAGAGTCACACGCCTACAGCACAATAGAGTCACACGCCTACAGCACAATAGAGTCACACGCCTACAGCACAATACTGTAGATTCACACGCAAACAGCACACTAGAGTCAAACTCTGACAGCACACTAGAGTCACACGCCTACAGCACAATACTGTAGATTCACACGCAAACAGCACACTAGAGTCACACTCTGACAGCACACTAGAGTCACACTCTGACAGCACACTAGAGTCACACTCTGACAGCACACTAGAGTCACACTCTGACAGCACACTAGAGTCACACTCTGACAGCACACTAGAGTCACACTCTGACAGCACACTAGAGTCACACGGTGACAGTACAATAGAGTCACATACTCACTGCACAATAGAGTCACACGCTAACAGCACAATAGATTCACACGCAAACAGCACAATAGATTCACACACTAACAGCACAATAGATTCACATGCTAACAGCACAATAGATTCACATGCTAACAGCACAATAGATTCACACGCTAACAGCACAATAGATTCACACGCTAACAGCACAATAGATTCACACGCTAACAGCACAATAGATTCACACGCTAACAGCACAATAGATTCACATGCTTACACTTGAGCAAATAGAGTCACATGCTAACAGCACAATAGATTCACACATTAACACAAACACACAATAGATCCACACACTAGCAGCACAATAGTGTCACACTCTAACATCACAATAGAGTTGCACGCTAACAGCACAACAGAGTCACACGCTCACTGCACAATAGATTCACACGCTCACAGCACAATAGAGTCACACGCTAACAGCACAATAAATTCACACGCTCACAGCACAATAGATTCACACGCTAACAGAACAACATAATCACATGCGTACACTTGAGCACAATAGAATCACATGCTAATGGCACAATAGAATCACACATTAACACAACAGCACAATAGATTCACACGCTAAAGGCCCAATAGATTTACATGCTTACAATTAGGCACAATAGAATCATATGCTAACAGCACAACAGATTCACACATTAACACAACAGCACAATAGATTCACACGCTCACAGCGCAATAGAAACATAGAATTTGTCGGCAGATAAGAACCACTTGGCCCATCTAGTCTGCCCCTTTTTTTTTTAACATTATTTTTAACTCTAACCTTATTTGATCCTTATTTCTTTGGAAGTATATCCTTATGTCTATCCCATGCATGTATAAATTGCTCTACTGTCTTAGCCTCTACCACCTCTGATGGTAGGCTATTCCACTTGTCCACTACCCTTTCTGTGAAGTAATTTTTCCGCAAATTTCCCCTGAACCTCCCCCCCTCCAGTCTCAGTGCATGTCTTGTGTCCTATTGCTTCTCTTCATTTGGAGAATGTTTCCCTCCTGGACTTTGTTAAAACCCTTGATATATTTGAAAGTTTCTATCATGTCCCCCCTTTCCCTTCTCTGCTCCAAACTATACATGTTGAGATTTCTCAGAACAACATATTCACATGCTTACACTTGAGCACAATAGAATCACATGCTAATGGCACAATAGAATCACAAATTAACACAACATCACAATAGATTCACACGCTAACAGCACAACAGATTTACACAGGGTTGGACTGGCCCACAGGGGTACCAGGAAAACCACCGGTAGGCCCCACTGCCTGAGGGCCCACTCCTTCCTCTAGGGATCAGGTTCCAGACTGTGCACTTGTATTATACATGGTAGATATGTTTCATTACACTGCACTAAACTATTGTGTATATCAAGCCTCTGTGGAGGCTGGCCACACCCCCTTTGTAGGCTGGACACACCCCTAAGTATGGGCCCCTATAACTGTATTCCCCCGGTGGGCCCTTCATGCCCCAGTCCGACACTGGATTTACATGCTTACAATTGAGCACAATATAATCATATGCTAACAGCACAACAGATTCAATTTCACACATGACCACAACAGCACAATAGATTAACACGCTAATAGCATAATAGAGCCACAGAGTAGCAGCATAATAGATTGCTGTAACAAAAGTGCAACACATTAAAAAAGCATGAATAAAAATAAAATAAAAAGCTTTTATTTTCCCCATGGAAAGATTATATGGCAATAACCCTGGAACCTTAAAGTCTTGAATGCAACCCTTATATATTCCAATATTAGCTCAAGTCCTAAAACTGAAACAACAATTATTTCAAGTGCTAGAAACAATTTGCTTAATTTTAACTGTATTTTTTTTTTTTTTAATAATTACTTTAATCACTGGGAAACTGTAGCTCAATGTATGTGCAAAGGCCGCACACTTGTCAAATTAGCAACAGATACTGTAGGTGCATCATGAGGTAATAAATGGACCACTAGTTGCCTGTGCTTATGGAAAAAGGCTGTCTGCAGGGGCAAAAGTGGGTTCGATTTGATCTACCGGCGGCTGTGATGCCGGCAGCGGGGTAAGAGCAAAGAGTCCCCTTGCGGGCTCGGTGGCTTGCTGCGCTCGCCATGGGTTCTATTCCTACTCTATGGGTGTCGTGGACACCCACGAGTGGGAATCCCTGGGGCCACGCATTGCTATTGCTGTGGAGCATACACACAGAGAGATCCATGCTTAAAATCTAAGCAATCTAGTCAGATTGCTTAGATTTTAAGCACGGATCTCTCCATTTATAACCCCTTTTAAGGCCAATACTGACGGGGGAGATGTGTGCTGAGCTATCTTAACACATTTCTCAACCCAGCTCAACACAGCGCGATGTACTGAGCGAGGGGGGCGACGGGGGCCGCTCACTTCACACAGCGCTGAAGTGAGCGACCCGCTAGATTAAGCCTGCATGCAGGCCAAACCAGCACCGGCGGTAGCGATGCACGGGCCGCGCATTGCTATCGCTGGGGGGCATACACACGGCAGATCCGTGCTTAAAATCTAAGCAATGTAGTCAGATTGTTTAGATTTTAAACACAGATCTCTCCATGTGTACCCCCCTTTGTATCAGGGCCGGTGCAAGGTTTCTGGGCACCCTAGGCAAAATTTGTCCTGTCACCCATCCCGTCACCTGTGCCACGGTTTCAGCTGTATCCTAGCTCCTCTGTGCCGCTTCCCCCTTCCCGTCACCTGTGTCCTGGGTCTCCTGTCCCACTTAGCCCAATCCCATTACCTGTAACCCTTGTCCCAATCCCATCACCTGTATCCCAGCTCCTCTGTACCACCTCCCCCCATCCCGTCACCTGTGTCGAGGCTACTGTGCCACTTTCTCCCATTCTATTATCTGTATCCTGACTCCTCTGTGCCACTTCCCCCATCCCATCATCCATTTCCAAACTCTTCTGTATCACTTTCTCGCTTTCTCCCATTCCGCCACCTGTATCCTTGCTCCTTTGTGCTGCTTCCCCTATACCATCATCCGTTTCCTGTCTTGTTTGTGCCGTTTTCTCCCATCCTGTCACTTGTGTTCCATCTCCTCTGTGCCGCTTCCCCCCAACCTGTCACCTGCAACTCTGCACCTCTGTGTCACTCCCCTCTACCCTGTCACCTGTATCCCGGCTTCTCTGTGCCACCTCCTCCCATAGTGTCACCTGTGTCCTGGCTCCTATTTACAGCTTCCCCCCATTCTGTCATCTGTATCCCGGCTCCCCTGTGCCGCTTTCTCCCCATCCCGTCACCTGTATCCCGGCTCTTCTGTGCCACTTACCACCCATCCCATTATCTGTATCCCGGCTCCTCTATGCCGCTTACCACCCATCCCATCACCTATATCCTGGCTCCTCTGTGCTGCACCTGGGACTTGTTACTAAGGGGTCTATTCATTAAGAAAATGAAAACTGAATTGTTACTTATCACTATACATCGCATGGCTTCGATCCGATGTACAGCTGTAATAAGTAGCAATTCATGTATACTCACCCTTCCGTTGAAGCGCTGCGAAATCCGGGGGTCCAGCGGTGACGGCTTCTGCAGGCAGTCCCCTCTCCAATGCGCGGAGCCAGCCGGTGGGTCCCCATGCGCATGCGCCACCTGTTGACCTCCTGGCAGGCAGCAGTGGCTTCTTGGAGGTCGGGAGGCTGAGCCAGCATCGAGTGCGGACAGAGAGCAGGGAAGCACTGAGCTTCCATGCCGTCTCTGCACCACATTTCAGGTTACACCATCCTGAGATGGTGAACCTGAACTCCATGGAGAAGCAGAAAGCAGAGCTTTCCACTCCTTCATGAATCGCACTCACCATACAAAAGTATGGTGATGCGATTCAGGCACAGAGCGGGAATGCCGCTGGGGAAGTCGGGGACTGCTCCCCGGTAACCCACTGTGTGGATTGCACTAGGCAGAGAAAAGCCCTGTTTAATGCAAAACTGGGCTTTTTTCTGCTACTTGAATAGACCCCTTACAGCCCTATCTACAGTACATGTTAATCATCAATACATCCTCTTAATGAGTTCCCACAAAATATTAGTGCAGCCTCCCCTCCCCCCCTCCCACACACACATACACATAAATTTAAGTCACCCATAAATAACATCAATATACCAAAATAAAACATTAATGCATGACTCCATAATAGTACTACACCCCCACCCCACATGATATTGCTGCAATACCCGCCTCCCCAGATTATATTAATAGACCCCAGATTACATGCAAATGCCTCAATAAAAATAAATGAATGATATATATATATATATATATATATATATATATATCACCATAAGATACTTACCTCTGCTTGAAGGAGGTCCTGTAGTCTCCTGTCAGTCATCATCATGGTCCCCCCATACTGTAGAACTGCAGAAGACTATAGTATAGCACTGCAGGCTCAAGACAGTCAGAAAGAAGGATCGAAAAGGGGCGGAGCCTGAGGGAGGAGGCGGAGCCTCGGGAGGGGAAGGAGAACATTGGAGGCTGGTCCCGGGGGACTGTGCAGAGAAGGAAAGGGGGCGGACGGAGGGCACCGCTGCTGCTGGCTGCACCAGACATGTCAGGCTGTGACATGTCTGCAGACTCAGCAAGACAGCAGTTCGGAAGTGCGGGAGCGGCGGCCGCTGGTTATGCAAACCACAGCCGCCGCCAGTGATAAGTAAAATAAGGATGTTTCTTTAAGAGACACCCTTATGATGCCAGCAGCCTCAGAGCCGCCCGCTCAGGTGCCGGCGCCCTTAGGCAGCTGCCTAAAGCTGCCTAATGGTAGCGCCGGCTCTGCTTTGTATATGTAGAAATGTAATAAATATATAAATATTTAAATAGCAGATTTTATATATATATTGATTTATTTATATGCTGCTATCATCATGTGTGCCAAATGCTTGCTACTCTTTTAAAACTTTGTGTTCCTTTGTGAACAGTAAAACACTTTTTGCATTTAAGTGGTGTGCTGGTTTTTCTGGGTCTAATCCCTCTGGTGGTTACTCTTGGAATTTTTCAATATTACTTTACTGACCGAGCACCTGCATTCAATTCAAATGAAAGTGAGAAGCGGCTTCTTATGTGGATTTATATATATATATATATATATATATATATATATATATATATATATATATATATATATATATATAAACATTTATGGGTATTATTTTATTGAAACAATAAATAAAGTAAATATGAATATATTAAATAGTTGATAAAATAAAATACTTATATAAATAAATAATAATTTATTGTGAAGATTTCATATACTTATATTAATAGGTCTGTTGTATTACATAGAATTAGGCTTACTGCCCGCTGTGAACAAGTAGCCAGCACTTGACAGACTTACAATTGGAGTCTGTCAGGGGACCCCCCGCGCACCGCTTCAAGCCCGTGAGATAGGGCGGCAAAAGAGTATCCTCCAGCGGCATCCACCACACGCGCCGCTGTTGAAATCACCTGCAGGGCGGGAAGAGCTCTGTACCTCGTGCTGCATGCAGGCTCAATCTAGCGGGTCGCTCACTTCAGCGCTGTGTGAAGTGAGCGGCCCCCCATCCGTCCGTCCCTTCGCTCAGCACATCGCGCTGTGCTGAGCGGGGGGAGAGATGTGTGCTGAGCGGTCTGTGGTAAGATCGCTCAGCACACATCTCCCCCATCAGTAACCCCCTTTAGATTTGAAGTACACAGTATGCTTTTTTCATGGGTTTAGGCCCTGTCTCACTCTTTTAAAGAGACAGGAACCACACCCAAGGATATCAGTTAAGTAACACCTGGGGAATTTCTTGACATTTAATTTACATAATGGACAATAGGGGTGCAAGGAAAAGTGCGACCACAAAAATGTTATATAAACAATAGGCTAGAACCCACAGCAGATGTATGAGTGCTGTGGATTCTAGCGATCTCAGCACTTTTGCGTCTGATCCTGAATCGGGCCCTTAGTCTGTCAATCACTTGGTATAATACATGAACTTTGCCATATTGCCATCCAGATAAGACAATGATCACAGTAGAAGATATGGCAGCACTCAGGGACATATTGTTGAAAGTCAGTGTAGGGACTGACCAAACGGGAAGGCAGTGAAGGGGCTGGTCAGTTTAACAAACTACTGCAATAATTTGGATCAAACATTCCCCGAATTCAGAGAAACTACAGTGTGAAGTGTTAATAGTAGTGTTGCATTTGTATGATTTTCTTATGTATTTATTTATATATATATATATATATATATATAATTTTTTTTTATTTCAGTGAGTAGAAAAGACAACATGCTGATATGAAAATGTATGTCAGAAATATTCAGAAGTAAAAAAAAGCTGATATAAATCTCTCTCTCATATATATATATATATATATATATATATAAAATTAGATTTCTACATGAGCCACCTAGTATTTCAGCTGTCATGGTCCTCTGACAGAAATATTCAAATGAGCATTGTGTTGTCTTTTCTACTCACTGAAATCAGCATTATAATGTGTTTGTTTTAGGTGCTGTACTGAGATTCTGTGAGATTATTCATGTCTAATGACAGCCTCTGGCATCTATGTTCAGTGATTTGCTGATCAGCATCAGATTGCAGCGCTAGTAATAAAACAACAAATAGGAAAGCAAATTTTATTTACATACTAGAATAGCAGCTTCTCCATCTGGCAGATTACCCAGATGTTATCAGAACTCAACATTAATTAAAATAATGTTCAAATATTAGTATCATTGTTTGTAGAAATAAATTGAAGACATTTAAACAGGATGTGAAGCAAAAGAATATTTAATTAAGTAGTGATCGTGTATCCTGCAACAGTGAAAAAGATTAATTAAAAATTGCTAATTTGTGGGAGTATTCACTTTTGTTCCATGATGGTTTAACATTGGACAGAAGAAATACACAGAATAAAACAAAGAAACAGTAAAAAAAACAACAACAACTATATGTAAAAAACTTAATACATTTTGGTTAATAAAATAGTTGTGGAATTTGTAATATGATGACACTATACAGGTTGAGTATCCCATATCTAAATATTCCGAAATACGGAATATTCCGAAATACGGAATTTTTTGAGTGAGGGTGAGATAGTGAAACCTTTGTTTTTTGATGGCTCAATGTACACAAACTTTGTTTAATATACAAAGTTATTAAAAATATTGTATTAAATGACCTTCAGGCTGTGTGTATAAGGTGTATATGAAACATAAATGAATTGTGTGAATGTAGACACACTTTGTTTAATGCACAAAATTATAAAAAATATTGGCTAAAATTACCTTCAGGCTGTGTGTATCAGGTGTATATGAAACATACATGCATTCTGTGCTTAGACTTAGGTCCCATCACCATGATATCTCATTATGGTATGCAATTATTCCAAAATACGGAAAAATCCCATATCCAAAATACCTCTTGTCCCAAGCATTTTGGATAAGGGATACTCAACCTGTATATATATATATATATATATATATATATATATATATATATATATATATATATATATATATATATATATATTAGTGATGTGCACCGGACATTTTTCGGGTTTTGTGTTTTGGTTTTGGATTGGGTTCCGCGGCCGTGTTTTGGATTCGGACGCGTTTTGGCAAAACCTCACCGAAATTTTTTTGTCGGATTCGGGTGTGTTTTGGATTCAGGTGTTTTTTACAAAAAAACCTAAAAAAACAGCTTAAATCATAGAATTTGGGGGTCATTTTGATCCCATAGTTTTATTAACCTCAATAACCATAATTTCCACTCATTTCCAGTCTATTCTGAACACCTCACACCTCACAATATTATTTTTAGTCCTAAAATTTTCACCGAGGTCGCTGGATGGCTAAGCTAAGCGACACAAGTGGCCGACACAAACACCTGGCCCATCTAGGAGTGGCACTGCAGTGTCAGGCAGGATGGCACTTCAAAAAAATAGTCCCCAAACAGCACATGATGCAAAGAAAAACAGAGGCGCACCAAGGTCGCTGTGTGACTAAGCTAAGCGACACAAGTGGCCGACACAAACACCTGGCCCATCTAGGAGTGGCACTGCAGTGTCAGGCAGGATGGCACTTCAAAAAAATTGTCCCCAAACAGCACATGATGCAAAGAAAAATGAAAGAAAAAAGAGGTGCAAGATGGAATTGTCCTTGGGCCCTCCCACCCACCCTTATGTTGTATAAACAGGACATGCACACTTTAACGAACCCATCATTTCAGCGACAGGGTCTGCCACACGACTGTGACTGAAATGACTGGTTGGTTTGGGCCCCCACCAAAAAAAGAAGCAATCAATCTCTCCTTGCACAAACTGGCTCTACAGAGGCAAGATGTCCACCTCATCATCATCCTCCGATTCCTCACCCCTTTCACTGTGTACATCCCCCTCCTCACAGATTATTAATTCGTCCCCACTGGAATCCACCATCTCAGGTCCCCGTGTACTTTGTGGAGGCAATTGCTGCTGGTGAATGTCTCCACGGAGGAATTGATTATAATTCATTTTGATGAACATCATCTTCTCCACATTTTCTGGAAGTAACCTCGTACGCCGATTGCTGACAAGGTGAGCGGCTGCACTAAACACTCTTTCGGAGTACACACTGGAGGGAGGGCAACTTAGGTAGAATAAAGCCAGTTTGTGCAAGGGCCTCCAAATTGCCTCTTTTTCCTGCCAGTATATGTACGGACTGTCTGACGTGCCTACTTGGATGCGGTCACTCATATAATCCTCCACCATTCTTTCAATGGTGAGAGAATCATATGAAGTGACAGTAGACGACATGTCAGTAATCGTTGGCAGGTCCTTCAGTCCGGACCAGATGTCAGCACTCGCTCCAGACTGCCCTGCATCACCGCCAGCGGGTGGGCTCGGAATTCTTAGCCTTTTCCTCGCACCCCCAGTTGCGGGAGAATGTGAAGGAGGAGATGTTGACGGGTCACGTTCCGCTTGACTTGACAATTTTCTCACCAGCAGGTCTTTGAACCTCTGCAGACCTGTGTCTGCCGGAAAGAGAGATACAACGTAGGTTTTAAATCTAGGATCGAGCACGGTGGCCAAAATGTAGTGCTCTGATTTCAACAGATTGACCACCCGTGAATCCTGGTTAAGCGAATTAAGGGCTCCATCCACAAGTCCCACATGCCTAGCGGAATCGCTCTGTTTTAGCTCCTCATTAAATGTCTCCAGCTTCTTCTGCAAAAGCCTGATGAGGGGAATGACCTGACTCAGGCTGGCAGTGTCTGAACTGACTTCACGTGTGGCAAGTTCAAAGGGTTGCAGAACTTTGCACAACGTTGAAATCATTCTCCACTGCGCTTGAGTCAGGTGCATTCCCCCTTCTTTGCCTATATCGTGGGCAGATGTATAGGCTTGAATGGCCTTTTGCTGCTCCTCCATCCTCTGAAGCATATAGAGGGTTGAATTCCACCTCGTTACCACTTCTTGCTTCAGATGATGGCAGGGCAGGTTCAGGAATGTTTGGTGGTGCTCCAGTCTTCTGTACGCGGTGGCTGAATGCCGAAAGTGGCCCGCAATTCTTCGGGCCACCGACCGCATCTCTTGCACGCCCCTGTCGTTTTTTAAATAATTCTGCACCACCAAATTCAATGTATGTGCAAAACATGGGACGTGCTGGAATTTGCCCAGATGTAATGCACGCACAATATTGCTGGCGTTGTCAGATGTCACAAATCCCCAGGAGAGTCCAATTGGGGTAAGCCATTCTGCGATGATCTTCCTCAGTTTCCGTAAGAGGTTGTCAGCTGTGTGCCTCTTCTGGAAAGCGGTGATACAAAGCGTAGCCTGCCTAGGAACGAGTTGGCGTTGGCGAGATGCTGCTACTGGTGCCGCCGCTGCTGTTCTTGCTGCGGGAGGCAATACATCTACCCAGTGGGCTGTCACAGTCATATAGTCCTGAGTCTGCCCTGCTCCACTTGTCCACATGTCCGTGGTTAAGTGGACATTGGGTACAACTGCATTTTTTAGGACACTGGTGACTCTTTTTCTGAGGTCTGTGTACATTTTCGGTATCGCCTGCCTAGAGAAATGGAACCTAGATGGTATTTGGTACCGGGGACACAGTACCTCAATCAAGTCTCTAGTTGCCTCTGAATTAACGGTGGATACCGGAACCACGTTTCTCACCGCCCAGGCTGCCAAGACCTGAGTTATCTGCTTTGCAGCAGGATGACTGCTGTGATATTTCATCTTCCTCGCAAAGGACTGTTGGACAGTCAATTGCTTACTGGAAGTAGTACAAGTGGTCTTCCGACTTCCCCTCTGGGATGACGATCGACTCCCAGCAGCTACAACAGCAGGGCCAGCAGCAGTAGGCGTTACACTCAAGGATGCATCGGAGGAATCCCAGGCAGGAGAGGACTCGTCAGACTCGCCAGTGACATGGCCTGCAGGACTATTGGCTTTCCTGGGTAAGGAGGAAATTGACACTGAGGGAGTTGGTGGTGTGGTTTGCGCGAGCTTGGCTACAAGAGGAAGGGATTTAGTGGTCAGTGGACTGCTTCCGCTGTCACCCAAAGTTTTTTTAACTTGTCACTGACTTATGATGAATGCGCTGCAGGTGACGTATAAGGGAGGATGTTCCGAGGTGGTTAACGTCCTTACCCCTACTTATTACAGCTTGACAAAGGCAACACACGGCTTGACACCTGTTGTCCGCATTTGTGTTGAAATAATTCCACACCGAAGAGCTGATTTTTTTTGTATTTTGACCAGGCATGTCAATGGCCATATTCGTCCCACGGACAACAGGTGTCTCCCCGGGTGCCTGACTTAAACAAACCACCTCACCATCAGAATCCTCCTTGTCAATTTCCTCCCCAGCGCCAGCAACACCCATATCCTCATCCTGGTGTACTTCAACAGTGACATCTTCAATTTGACTATCAGGAACTGGACTGCGGGTGCTCCTTCCAGCACTTGCAGGGGGCGTGCAAATGGTGGAAGGCGCAAGCTCTTCCCGTCCAGTGTTGGGAAGGTCAGGCATCGCAACCGACACAATTGGACTCTCCTTGGGGATTTGTGATTTAGAAGAACGCACAGTTCTTTGCTGTGCTTTTGCCAGCTTAAGTCTTTTCATTTTTCTAGCGAGAGGATGAGTGCTTCCATCCTCATGTGAATCTGAACCACTAGCCATGAACATAGGCCAGGGCCTCAGCCGTTCCTTGCCACTCCGTGTCGTAAATGGCATATTGGCAAGTTTACGCTTCTCCTCAGACGCTTTCAATTTTGATTTTTGGGTCATTTTACTGAACTTTTGTTTTTTGGATTTTACATTCTCTCTACTATGACATTGGGCATCGGCCTTGGCAGACGACGTTGATGGCATTTCATCGTCTCGGCCATGACTAGTGGCAGCAGCTTCAGCACGAGGTGGAAGTGGATCTTGATCTTTCCCTATTTTAACCTCCACATTTTTGTTCTCCATTTTTTAATGTGTGGAATTATATGACAGTAACTATCAATAGCAATGGCCTACTACTATATATACTGCGCACAACTGAAATGCACCACAGGTATGGATGGATAGTATACTTGACGACACAGAGGTAGGTACAGCAGTGGCCCTCCGTACCGTACTGCTATATATAGTATACTGGTGGTCACTGTGTCAGCAAACTGCAAAACTAAAATGCACCACAGGTATATAATGTAGATGGATAGTATACTTAATGACGACACAGAGGTAGGTACAGCAGTGGCCTTCCGTACCGTACTGCTATATATAGTATACTGGTGGTCACTGTGTCAGCAAACTGCAAAACTAAAATGCACCACAGGTATAGAATGTAGATGGATTGTATACTTAATGACGACACAGAGGTAGGTACAGCAGTGGCCTTCCGTACCGTACTGCTATATATACTGGTGGTCACTGTGTCAGCAAACTGCACAACTGAAATGCACCACAGGTATAGAATCTAGATGGATAGTATACTTAATGACGACACAGAGGTAGGTACAGCAGTGGCCTTCCGTACTGCTATATATAGTATACTGGTGGTCACTGTGTCAGCAAACTGCAAAACTAAAATGCACCACAGGTATAGAATGTAGATGGATAGTATACTTAATGACGACACAGAGGTAGGTACAGCAGTGGCCTTCCGTACCGTACTGCTATATATAGTATACTGGTGGTCACTGTGTCAGCAAACTGCAAAACTAAAATGCACCACAGGTATAGAATGTAGATGGATTGTATACTTAATGACGACACAGAGGTAGGTACAGCAGTGGCCTTCCGTACCGTACTGCTATATATACTGGTGGTCACTGTGTCAGCAAACTGCACAACTGAAATGCACCACAGGTATAGAAACTAGATGGATAGTATACTTAATGACGACACAGAGGTAGGTACAGCAGTGGCCTACTGTACCGTAATGCTATATATTATATACTGGTGGTCACTGGTCAGCAAAACTCTGCACTGTACTCCTCCTATATAATATTATACTGGTGGTCCCCAGTCCCCACAATAAAGCAGCACACTGAGCACAGATATGGAGTGTTTTTCAGGCAGACAACGTATACTGGTGGTCACTGTCAGCAAAACTCTGCACTGTACTCCTGCTATATAATACAGCTGCTCCCCAGTCCCCACAATTAAGCAGTGTGAGCACAGATATATGCAGCACACTGAGCACAGATATGGAGCGTTTTTTTCAGGCAGAGAACGGATAACTGGTGGTCACTGATCAGCAAAACTCTGCACTGTACTCCTCCTATATTATACAGCTGCTCCCCAGCCCTCCCCACAATTAAGCAATAGTGCACAATCAATTTCAACAATAACGGAGAGGACGCCAGCTACGTCCTCTCCCTAACATTTCCAATGCACGAGTGAAAATGGCGGCGACGCGCGTCTGCTTATATAGAATCCGAATCTCGCGAGAATCCGACAGCAGGATGACGACGTTCGGGCGCGCTCGGGTTAACCGAGCCATACGGGAGAATCCGAGTATGGCTCGGACCCGTGTAAAATGGCTGAAGTTCGGGGGGGTTCGGTTTCCGAGAAACCGAACCCGCTCATCACTTATATATATATATATATATATATATATGTTTGTGTGTGTGACTAAACAATACACATCAATAAAACAGTTACATTTGAATAATATCATAACACAATAACATAGCAACCCATCAGCAATTTTCTTTGATTGCGCAATTTAATTGATGGGTAACCTGAAACTCCAAACGGGTCACATACAGTGGGGCAAAAAAGTATTTGGACAGCCACCGATTGTGCAAGTTGACCCACTTAAAAAGATGAGAGAGATCTGTAATTTCCATCATAGGTACACTTCAACTGTGAGAGATGGAATCTGAAAAAAAACACACCAGGAAATCACATTGTATGATTTTTAAACTATTTACTTGTATATTTTTGTGGAAAATAAATATTTGGACACCTACCAAGCATCAAGCTTTCTGGCTCTGACAGACCTGTTACTTCTTCTTTAAGAAGCTCTTCTATCCTCCATTCATTACCTGTATTAATGGCACCTGTTTGAACTGGTTATCTGTATAAAAGACACCTGTCCACACCTTCAAACAGTCAGACTGTTACCTCTCCACCATGGCCAAGACCAGAGAGCTGTCTAAGGACACCAGGGACAAAATTGTAGAGCTGCACAAGGCTGGGATGAGCTACTTGACAATAGGCAAGCATCTTGAAGAGATCAACTGTTGGGGCAATTATTAAAAAAAATGGAAGAAATACAAGATCACTGACAATCTCCCTCGACCTGGGGCTCCATGCAAGACCTCACCTCGTGGGGTATCAATGATCTTAAGAACGGTGAGGAATCAGCCCAGAACTACACGGGGGGACCTGGTCAATGACCTCAAGAGAGCTGGGACCATAGTCACAAAGGTTACCATTAGTAACACACTACGTTGTCATGGATTAAAATCCTGCAGCGCCCGAAAGGTCCCTCTGCTTAAGCCAGCACATGTCCAGGCCTGTCTAAAGTTTGCCAGTGACCATCTGGATGATCCAGAGGAGGATTGGGAGAATGTAATGTGATCAGATCAGAGCAAAATCAAACTTTTTCGTATAAACTCCACTCGCCGTGTTTGGAAGGAGAAGAATGATGAATGGCATCCCAAGAACACCATACCCACTGTGAAGCATGGGGGTGGAAACATCATGCTTTGGGGCTGCTTTTCTGCAAATAGGACAGGACGTCTGATCCGTATTAAGGAGAGGATGAATGGGGCCATGTATAGTGAGATATTGGGCAAAAACCTCCTTCCCTCAGTAAGAGCATTGAAGATGGAACGTGTCTCGGTCTTCCAGCATGACAATGACCCCAAACACACCGCCCGGGCAACTAAGCAGTGGCTCCGTAAGAAGCATTTCAGAGTCCTGGAGTGGCCTAGCCAGTCTCCAGTCCTCAACCCAATAGAAAATCTGTGGAGGGAGTTGAAAGTCCGTGTTGCCCAGCGACAGCCCCAAAACATGACAGGTCTATAGAAGATCTGCATGGGAGAGTGGGTCAAAATACTTGCTACAGTGTGTGCAAACCTGGTCAAGAACTACAGGAAACGTTTGACCTCTGTAATTGCCAACCAAGGTTATATTACAAAGTATTCAGTTAAACTTTTTGATTGTCCAAATATTTATTTTCTGCAAGAATATACAAATAAATTGTTTCGAAATCATACAATGTAATTTCCTAGGTTTTTTTTTTTCAGATTCTGTCTCTCACAGTTGAAGTGTACCTATGATGGAAATTACAGACCTCTCCCATCTTTTTAAGTGGGCCAACTTGCACAATCGGTGGCTGTCCAAATACTTTTTTTGCCCCACTGTATACTGTAGAGCCCTCAAAATTTCTAAAGGGCTACACATTACGCATGATCTCAGTCATTTATTAAAACAATACATGTAACCACACGCAGGTCTTCCCTCTTTTATTATGCTATTTTGTAAATGTAAAAAAAAATAACATAATAATAATAATAATAATAATAATAATAATAATAATTACCCCCAATTAGTCTTTTGAGGGGAACAAATTAAATTTGATGATTTTTAACTGTATAATTAATATCATTATTTTTAAAGAAAACAGCCAACACATTTACACACACATAGATAGATAGATAGATAGATAGATAGATAGATAGATAGATAGATAGATATTCGTAAATAAACTATTAAAATAAAAGCGTTGTTACGTTAAAGTTATTGGGCTGATTCAGAGGTGGACGCAGTTGAGAGAATGGACTGAGTGGTAACAGGCAAACTGTACATGTGCAGACCAGTAGAAATCCTTATTGCACACCCGCAAAAATGCACATTTTTGTACAACGTCGCTAATTACTCAAAATGGCTTTTGCGATGCATGGGTGGTTCAGGGTGGAGTCAGGGAGGTGACCTAAAGGTTTTGCAAAAGGAGGAGGTTATGGGAGTAGCATGGCATGGGCAGTGGTGGCTCCTGAGGCGGGGCTGCAGTGCAGTCCATAATTCAAATGGGGGAGCAACACCCGCACTATCAGCGCACTTGAGCAATGCTCAGGTACTGTAAGAAAAGTAGGTGTTGCAGGGTTTGCTCGTCCACTGCACGGAAGTATGCAAGAGGAATGCTCCCTCTGGCATTTGTACATTTTCCAGTTTAGAATTCCTTATTAATGGCAGCCGCCCATGAACCTCTAAATCAGGCCCACTGTGACATAGAAGCCCCTGCATCACCTTTACCTACTAGTGAGGCCACACTGTTTATGAGAAGCCTACGCCCAATGTATAATAAATAACTTTCCATATTTACTCCTAATCATCCCTTACTACTTCTGATGGGTGGTATTCATGTGACCGGCGGTCGGGAGACCGACGGTCACATGACCTCCTCCAGCTTCCCAACCCCCACTATCCCGATGGTCGGCATGCCGACCAACAGGGACTATTTCCACTCGTGGGTGTCCACGACACTCACAGAGTGGGAATAGAACCCGTGGCGGCCGTAGGTCGCCACCGAGCCCGCAGCGTGGCGAGCCCGCAAGGGGCTTGCTGCACTCGCCTCTCCCCGCCGGGATCCCGGAGTCGGTATGCTGCCGGGATCACGGTGTCGGTAAGCTGACCGCCGGTCAGCCATACTACACCCCTTCTGATACTGCCTAAAACATATTACATTGTTTAGGAGTGCTCAGGTTTTAGACCTAGCATTCTAATTTCTTATTGCTGCTTATCTCAGTAATAAGAAATGATGTACTGTGGAGATGTATTCAAATATATTGGGTGTTTTCAGGGGATATCCAGCAAATATTATTTGATAAATAGGCCCCAAAGTGAATGTGTATGTGTATAAGACAACATATACATATATAGCCAGGATGCTGCAATGGCAGTGTTACAGTCTGGATAATGGGTGTTTACATAACAGAATTAAAAATACAATGTATTAAACCTCAGCTTTTATTTATTATTATTATTATTATTATTATTATAGTAATATTAGTAGTACTCATAGGTGAGCTGTCCTATTTGTTTAGTGAGAGGAGACTGCAACAATTGTTAATTTCCTATAGTCAGCTGCCATAGGTACAAAGGTTGAAGACCTATGCCAACCACAGTGGTGCACGCAGAGGGGGTTCTGAGTCTGACTCGAGTACCCATAACACCCCCCCCCCCCCCCCGATCAGCCAAATTATTTTTTTCAGAGACAGAGACACTGGTGTCTCCATCTCTCTACAAACCGCGATCACAGTGGTTGCAGGGAGCTCTTGTCAGCAGAGTTTTCTGCATAGACTGTTCGGATAACCTGGCTTCCTCTCTTCTTCATTTCAGCTGGCTCCCGGGTATGTGTACGTTTGTATGTGTGTATGTACGTACATACGGTATGTGTGTACAGTATGGGTGTGGTGTGTTTGTGTGTGTGAGAGAGAGAGTCACATATACTATATATATATATATATAAAGCATATATTTGTTTTTTATGCCTACACACACAAAAAGTATATACAGTATATATATTTTTATTCACACACACTATATATATATATATATATATACATACACCCACATATAAATACATATATTTGTGTGTGTGTATGTATATATGTGTGTGTGTGTGTGTGTGTGTGTGTGTGTGTGTGTCTGTGTTTTATTTATATATATATATATATATATATATATTATATATGTTTAGATATATATATATATAGATATATATATATATATATATATATATATATATGTATAAACATATATATATATATGTTTATGTATATATATATATATATGTATATAGATATATAAAAACAATATATATATATATATATATATATGTATATAGATATATAAAAACTATATATATATATATATATATATATATTGTCGAAAAATGGAGAGCGCACTCTTGATTATATAAGAAGTAACAACTTTTACTTTGTAGCATTTGATTACATACATTAAAGGTTAAAATTCATCAGCATGGTGTTTCCACCGCAACTTAGCCGGTATGTCTCCCGAACCACAGCTCGTCTGATCTCCGGCTCTGAATCCGGAGGATGACGTCACGGCGTCTACGTCACTTAGCCACGCCCAACGCGTTTCGTACGTCAGGTACTTCGTCAGGGGGTGTGGTTCATTAACAACTTGATCTCCTTATATACCCGTTCTAGGTATTGTTCTCAATGAATTAATTACAACATGATTTCACTTAAAAATACAAATAGACAATTCATACAGCTTATGAACCATTGGCATTTTACAACTACTTCACAAAAGATAAGCTCAAATTATCCATATTTTCAATATCGATTATCAAAGACTAATAATAACCTTACACGGTTTCACATCAATAAACCTATTAATTAACATTACAGCTGGAGTCCATCTCATACATAGATGAACAGCAAATTAGTTCGTATGATCCATTCACACAAAGGTCTGCATCCTATCCTATGTGTCATACTTTCATACCCTATTTCTCTTCTAGAAAATGCCGGTGGAGATTACTAAAAATCATTCTGATTCTTAAAGAATTAATGTGCTTATTCTCTTCAGTCATCCGCCGCGTATATGCCATTCGAGAACACCAGTCGGGACGTAGCCGCTGCCACTGGTACACTCTAACATACATGCACACAGAGTCAGCCTTCCAAGAACGGCACAATATCACAGCCTTCATTCAGACCATCTGGAGCCAGTGTGTTTAGTGTATAGATCCAGAAGGTTTCTCGCTTTGAAAGCAAATTGAGGATGTTACCTTTCCTCTCATCCAACTCTACCCGCTCAATAGCTTTAAATGAAAAACCTTGTAATTGTGAATCACAACAATTTGTAAAATGTCGTGGCACACTATGGTTTTCAACTTTGTGAATGATATTACGTGTGTGCTCCAAAATCCTCAATTTAAGCACTCGCTTAGTTTTGCCTACATAGCGTTTCCCACACTTACACTCTAAAAGATAAATCACATATGAACTAAGACAGCTTAATTTTCCCTTAATTTTCCATGATTTGGTATTATTGGAATTAAAAAATTGTTTATGATCCTTATTAACATATTTGCATACCTTACATTTAGTACATGCATAGAATCCCTCCAATCTATCCACTCGTGGTACAGTAACATTCTTCAAATTGCTAGGGGCTAATTTACTCTTAAGGGAACAGGATCTTCTAAACACTACCTGTGGGTGTGTTGGAATCACTTTCTGTAGTATCGGATCTAGATGTAAAACATCCCAATGTTTCTGTAAGATCCTTTTGATAACATTCCCTTTAGTATTGTACTTGGTTATAAATGGAATGGAGAATCTCTCCTGATCATGCTCTCTTTGTTTATACGTTACTAGTTCGGATCTATTTCTTTCTTTCGCCCTATTAAAGGCACCCTCAATAACGTGTTCAGGGTATTTTTTATTTCTAAACCGTTTTTTATATATATCAGCCTGCTCTTCAAACTTAGATAAATCGGAACAATTCCGTCGGAGTCTAATAAACTGTGAATAAGGTATATTGTCTACCCATTTCTTATAGTGGCAGCTATGATAATGTATGTAACTGTTACGGTCTGTTTTCTTAATATGTGTGTACGTCTTAACCTTTCCACCATCCACACAATCCGTACTGTCCAATACCAGATCTAAAAATTCTATCTTGGTTCTTTGAAAATTGGAAGTAAACCGTAAATTAAATGTATTCTTATTTAGAAAAGTCATGGATTCATCAAACATTATCTCACTACCAGACCACACCATCACAATGTCATCTATAAATCTTTTATAAAAACATATAGATGACATGAAGGGGTTGTTATTTTCTATTACTTGTTCCTCCCATTTACCCAAGTATAGATTCGCTAGGCTTGGTGCGTACGGCGTACCCATTGCTACCCCGCACTCTTGATTGAAAAATGTTTCCTGAAATTTAAAATAATTATTCTCTAAGATATATTTAATACATTCCAAGATGAATGATTTCCTATTATCAGTAACACTCTCATCTATATCAAAGAATGATTTCACCGCTGCAAGACCTCCCACATGGGGTATACTTGTATAGAGTGCTTCTATGTCGATAGTAACCCATGAGAACGTATTATCCCATTGAAAATTATCTAGCTCATTTAGAATATGTGTTGAATCCTTTGTATAGGATTTCAATGAAGTAACATATTCTTTAATATGTGCATCAACAAATTCAGAGATCTTTGAACTTACTGAACCTATCCCTGAAATGATAGGGCGACCCGGGGGTTTCTGTAGCCTTTTATGCACTTTAGGTAAACTATAAAAAATAGGGATTCTTGGTTGAGGGTTAAATAAAAAGGTGTATTCCTCTTCAGTTATACTTGAACTATTAATCCCTCTAACTAGCAATAATCAGATTTCCTCAATTATTCTATCCGTTGGATCTTCTTTGAGTTTCTTATAAGTGACACTATCTCCAAGGAGTCTGTAACATTCCTCCAGGTAATCTTTTTTATTTAATATTACAATTCCTCCCCCTTTATCTGCCATTTTTATGACTATTTCAGGGTTCTCTTCCAATGCTTTTAATGCGGCTCTTTCCCCTTGGGACAGATTATCTCTGATCTTGTTCTCGGATCTGCATAATTGTTCCAAATCTTTTTTTACTAGGGACGAGAAGGTGTCAATAAAGCTACCCCTGGATTCTATAGGATAATAGGTAGATTTTTTTCTTAAAAATCTTTTCTTTAGGGTTATTGGCTATTAGATCCTGCTTGTTATTCTTAGAAAAATGACGCTTTAAGGTTAATGACCTTACAAACTTGTTTAGATCAATAAATAGTTCAAAACCATTTGGAACCATGTTTGGGGCAAAGGATAAACCCCTAGATAGTAAACTTAATTCCATTTCACTTAGGGTGTAGTCCGATAAGTTAAATACATCTATTTCTACCGTGGATTCTGTCGTCTCATTTTTGTTCCTTTTTCCTCCTCTTTTCCGTCTTTTGAATCTTCTTTCTTTCTTTTCACACTGGTCCCTGGACTGGATTCTACTTCTGTCATTCCCAAATCTTTCCTCTCCCCCCAAGTCTGGTTCCTGGGAAAAAAATGTCTCGTTTGACCATTATGTCTGGGAGATGCTAATGTTTCATAACGATTTCTTGAAAAGAAATTGTTATTTCTTTTTTCATTGGCTTTAAAAGGTCTCTTATTTTCCACCTTTTGCCATCTAGTATCTCGGGATTGTTCTCTCTGTCTCCATTCCTGTTTTTGCCTTGGCCAGCTCTTAATGTTCCCATTCTTATAATCCAAAGTATCCCTTTTAAATTTACTAACTTTAGTGTTAATAATATCACCTTCCAATTTTTTAATTCTCTTATCTCCAGCTGTTTTTAATTCCAATACTTCCTCTAAATCCTTAATAGGTTCTATTTCTTTATCAAGCTCAATTAGTTCTCTATCTACATCACTGAGCTCTTTTTTTCCTCTCTTGTATAAGTAATCGCATTAAATCAAATGAGCTATTTTCTAAAATCCTATCCCATTCCATCATAAATGAGGGTCTGTCATTACCAAAGGTTGGTTTCTTATTTAGTCTCAACCCTCGCGGTATTATTTTAGCGTCTACATATTTTTCTAAAGTGGTAATTTCCCAATTCAGTCTCATTTCCCTAGTGAGTAGTTTTTCTAATTTCTCACAAAGGGAGTCTATATCTCTCCCATCAACTTCAGCTGTTTTACGTTTGAATGAAATGTCTAAATGATCATTAAAAATTCTATGGCATTCCTCATTCTTTCTACACCATCTTTCAGGTTTCATAAAAGCCATAATATTCAGTTGTTAATACCACAAGCTAATATGACGTATAAATTCACATACAATAAAAGCAATATTTAAAAAGTCTCTCAGTTTAGCTCACATAAGTCCAAATGCAGCATCTGAAATGGCAATTCAATCTTTCAAAGTGTTCAGGTGTTGCGCAACAGGAACTGTTGTGAATCAGAGTTTATGATATCACAATGAGTGCAGCTTCAGATCCCCTCCAAGCCACTGGAGTAAAGGTAAAGACTGTCGAAAAATGGAGAGCGCACTCTTGATTATATAAGAAGTAACAACTTTTACTTTGTAGCATTTGATTACATACATTAAAGGTTAAAATTCATCAGCATGGTGTTTCCACCGCAACTTAGCCGGTATATCTCCCGAACCACAGCTCGTCTGATCTCCGGCTCTGAATCCGGAGGATGACGTCACGGCGTCTACGTCACTTAGCCACGCCCAACGCGTTTCGTACGTCAGGTACTTCGTCAGGGGGTGTGGTTCATTAACAACTTGATCTCCTTATATACCCGTTCTAGGTATTGTTCTCAATGAATTAATTACAACATGATTTCACTTAAAAATACAAATAGACAATTCATACAGCTTATAAACCATTGGCATTTCACAACTACTTCACAAAAGATAAGCTCAAATTATCCATATTTTCAATATCGATTATCAAAGACTAATAATAACCTTACACGGTTTCACATCAATGAACCTATTAATTAACATTACAGCTGGAGTCCATCTCATACATAGATGAACAGCAAATTAGTTCGTATGATCCATTCACGCAAAGGTCTGCATCCTATCCTATGTGTCATACTTTCATACCCTATTTCTCTTCTAGAAAATGCCAGTGGAGATTACTCAAAATCGTTCTGATTTTTAAAAGTTAATGTGCTTATTCTCTTCAGTCATCCGCCGCGTATATGCCATTCGAGAACACCAGTCGGGACGTAGCCGCTGCCACTGGTATACTCTAACATACATGCACACAGAGTCAGCCTTCCAAGAACGGCACAATATCACAGCCTTCATTCAGACCATCTGGAGCCAGTGTGTTTAGTGTATAGATCCAGAAGGTTTCTCGCTTTGAAAGCAAATTGAGGATGTTACCTTTCCTCTCATCCAACTCTACCCGCTCAATAGCTTTAAATGAAAAACCTTGTAATTGTGAATCACAACAATTTGTAAAATGTCGTGGCACACTATGGTTTTCAACTTTGTGAATGATATTACGTGTGCTCTCCAAAATCCTCAATTTAAGCACTCGCTTAGTTTTGCCTACATAGCGTTTCCCACACTTACACTCTAAAAGATAAATCACATATGAACTAAGACAGCTTAATTTTCCCTTAATTTTCCATGATTTGGTATTATTGGAATTAAAAAATTGTTTATGATCCTTATTAACATATTTGCATACCTTACATTTAAGTACATGCATAGAATCCCTCCAATCTATCCACTCGTGGTACAGTAACATTCTTCAAATTGCTAGGGGCTAATTTACTCTTAAGAATCAGAATGATTTTTAGTAATCTCCACCGGCATTTTCTAGAAGAGAAATAGGGTATGAAAGTATGACACATAGGATAGGATGCAGACCTTTGTGTGAATGGATCATACGAACTAATTTGCTGTTCATCTATGTATGAGATGGACTCCAGCTGTAATGTTAATAGGTTTATTGATGTGAAACCGTGTAAGGTTATTATTAGTCTTTGATAATCGATATTGAAAATATGGATAATTTGAGCTTATCTTTTGTGAAGTAGTTGTAAAATGCCAATGGTTCATAAGCTGTATGAATTGTCTATTTGTATTTTTAAGTGAAATCATGTTGTAATTAATTCATTGAGAACAATACCTAGAACGGGTATATAAGGAGATCAAGTTGTTAATGAACCACACCCCCTGACGAAGTACCTGACGTACGAAACGCGTTGGGCGTGGCTAAGTGACGTAGACGCCGTGACGTCATCCTCCGGATTCAGAGCCGGAGATCAGACGAGCTGTGGTTCGGGAGACATACCGGCTAAGTTGCGGTGGAAACACCATGCTGATGAATTTTAACCTTTAATGTATGTAATCAAATGCTACAAAGTAAAAGTTGTTACTTCTTATATAATCAAGAGTGCGCTCTCCATTTTTCGACAGTCTTTACCTTTACTCCAGTGGCTTGGAGGGGATCTGAAGCTGCACTCTTGGTGATATCATAAACTCTGATTCACAACAGTTCCTGTTGCGCAACACCTGAACACTTTGAAAGATATATATATATATATATATAAAAACAAAAAAACTGTCTTTGTGCGCTTATTCAAAATTGAAAGTAGTATGATAGAAATTTCCAAGGCAGGCAGCCCTATTTCACTAGATCCCCTGTTAGAAGGAACCACACTACAGATATACAACAATAGTGAAATTGGTGCCTTAGAGTTGATGTGACTCCCCAATATTACTAAACCGTACCAAGGTAGAACATCAAACTGTTATAAAATAATCAGTGGGTTCCAATACACAAATTTATTAAAAAACATAAAAAACATTATTGTCCATAATGATATAAAGAGTCTCATCAAACATTTCCTCCCCTGCTAGTATCCAATGGGGATCCAAATGAGAGTAAGTATACAGGTATTCCTTCGTTGGACTCCTCCTTCTCAGATTGCGAACTGGAGGTCACGATATAACAACTGATAACCCAATGCGTTTCGTCTCACATGGAGACTTCATTAGGGGTATCTCTCACTTCAGTAGTTAACATCAAACAGGTAGTGGGATGCAAGACCCACGCACATGCGCTGTATGCAATGTGGGAAATACTTTACGCGCATGCGCAGTGACACTTTAGAAATGCCAGACGCCCTATAAATAGGCTTTATGAGCAGGGTACACTTATATATCTACAGAAGAAAAAAGGGGGGTGTTGTAGGTGCACTGTCTCTAGCATTACTGATATTTCTAAGGCCCCTCCCTAGCAAACTAAAAGTGTTTTGTATAGACACACCTGAAGGAGTGAGACACCTTCATTCTTAGACTTGCACCCACCCGCACCTGACCCTCATTTATTTTAACTAGGGTACCTAGCATGACTGCACTTGTGAATATGGCACAATTCTAGGTAAGTCCAATTATTCAGAACAATAGGTCAGAAATGGGGTGGCTCCTGGGGTGCGGGGCCTCCTGGACTGCCGTGGCTGGGCGACAACAGGGCATCGCAGCATTACATTTAATTTGGCACTTTCACCGTTTGTTTATTATACATGTTACACATTTTTTTCACTTATATTAATTCACCCCATAACACCATTTTTTTCTCACCTATCCTTTAATCCTTCTCACTACACATAATTATTCCCTGCGATGCCCTGGGGTTGCTTGGCTGTGGTTTTTTGGGGGGTCCTGTACCCTAGGTTTGAACCCCTATAGTGTTAGGTACTGCAGCAGAGTGGAGTCCCTTGCCGCGGGGCTGCAGCTTCATGCATTGATCAATTCATAACTAAACTCCACTATTTATTATATGCTAAGCTATATGATATCAGTAATGCTAGAGACAGTGCACCTACAACACCCCCCTTTTTTCTTCTGTAGAACTACAAGTCTCAGTAGGTAGCACCTCACATTACTGGCAGCTATAGGTGTGCAGTCTAAGGCCCCTCCCTAGTACACTTATATATCCCCTTGAAGAAGTCCTACAGGAATAGTAAAAGGACGAAACACGTTGGGCACTTATCAGACTCCTCCACAGACTTTCAGATAAGCTCGATTCTCATTTTTATTGTACGAGTCCAATTTATATGTGTTTTGTATGTCAATTAAATTTTTTTTAAAAACACAATATTACACTATTGGCTCTTTCCCGCATGGGAGTATCTATTTTTTGGTTTTAAGGTATGGAGTGATCTTGCAAAACCTAAGATGCTGTCATAAAGACCCCCGCTATATACAAAGTACCTATATTCAGAGGATATTATTATATATTTTTTTTTCTTTCTCACAAGGATGTGGGCACATGAGTTTTATTAATAGCCACTACTGCACGTGGTGTTATAAGTATTGCAATATTGCACTATCAGGATTCCTGTTCTTCCTCTTTTATACTCCATACATCGGATGAGTCTGGAGCACGGAGAAAGGAGAATCAGAAATAACAAGATCCTTTTTACACGTTTGAATCTATCATCTATCTGGTACGCATATAAATGCTTATTGAGCTATTGACACTGTTTGCACAGAAGGCGCTGGGTCCTACCACTTCTATATATTGAACATTGGCTTTTTGGAAATAGAGCCATATTTGAGGACTTTCAAGCAGCCCCCCTTTTGCAATAACGGGAGTGGTATTGTCATACAAATTGATACAAGGACTATTTTTGTTTATTTTTCGTCTTGTAGGTACAGTAGCAGCGCATTTATACACCATTTTGTGTGTGTGTGTGTATATATATATATCTATATATATATATATATATATGTACAATATTCAGAGGGCACACAACAATACTGTTATTTCAAATGAAAATCAAACCAGCGTGACCCGAAGGACAATAGTTTCAATAAAACAGTGAATTAAAATGATGGTACAGTAGTATAATGTTTCATGAGTACAATATTCATATGTACAAAAATATGGTACTGTCTAAAACATTTTTTTTTATAAAACCCAACGCGTTTCGTCCGTTCTGGACTTCATCAGGGGTACAGGTCGTAGCTGGTGATGTGGATGGAGGAAAAAAGAGGGAGAACAAAAGAGCAAAAAGGAACATCAGTTGGTATCACATTTCTCTTTAACATTTCTTTTTAACAGATTGAGCACATATAGTCATTCACTTCTAAATATTAAGGATAATTGAAATCCGAAAAAGGGGACTACTACATTTCATAGTTTAACAATGATATTGAGAGGAGGAAATATGTTTTCTAACATTTCACAGAACATTGAGGAAAAAAGATATTGAGAAAAGAAGGATATTCTCTGCTGTCTAGCCATTAATTTAGTAGCACCTTAATCTAACAATGTAATTAGTAAAATAACTACTTACTGTGAGGATACTTTAAGGAAATCCCCCACAAGAATGTTCTCACTCTAGATAAGGATATTATGTAGTTGACGTTTCTATTGGAAAAATTAACTTATTGAATTTTTTGATCTAATTTAAATCTTAATAAGTTATTTATATAATTAATTTGTCACTTACATAAACGAAATTTGAGGAAATCTTCTTATTGAAGGTCAGATATTCCTTTTTCGTTGTGCATAATAGATGTTTCTATAAAATATATATATATCTATATGAAAAAATGGGTTTGGTTTCTAATTTTACCTCTATTGTCATATATCATCATACTCGCATTCAATTCTAGAGATGGATATGATTTGAGTTATGTCAACTGGCAGCCACACATATCCAGAATTCTTCATTGTAAGTAGCAACTTCTGGCCTTTAATCCAATAGGACTTTCTCCTCTTAATTGAATTAACATGAACCTCTACTTAACTTTTAGTTGGGTATCATCTATCCCTCTGGACATTCTGTTCGGTGTCACTGATTTGGATTTGTTTTTAAAGTAAGTCTATATACTCTTTAGTTGACATAACTCAAATTATAGTGACTTAAATTTAGGAACTTATGATTTTGAATACTAGCCTATTAAGTGCTATTTAATTCATCTAGATAACTTATGGTACTCTATTAACCTTGGAGGATACTTCATAACTGGTCATATCCATCTCTAGAATTGAATGTGAGTATGATGATATATGACAATAGAGGTAAAATTAGAAACCAAACCCATTTTTTCATATAGATATATATATATATTTTATAGAAACATCTATTATGCACAACGAAAAAGGAATATCTGACCTTTAATAAGATTTCCTCAAATTTTGTTTATGTAAGTGACAAATTAATTATATAAATAACTTATTAAGATTTAAATTAGATCATAAAATTCAATAAGTTCATTTTTCCAATAGAAACGTCCACTACATAATATCCTTATCTACAGTAAGAACATTCTTGTGGGGGATTTCCTTAAAGTATCCTCACAGTAAGTAGTTATTTTACTAATTACATTGATAGATTAAGGTGCTACTAAATTAATAGCTAGACAGCAGAGAATATCCTTCTTTTCTCAATATCTTCTTTCCTCAATGTTCTGTGAAATGTTATAAAACATATTTCCTCCTCTCAATATCATTGTTAAACTATGAAATGTAGTAGTCCCCTTTTTCGGATTTCAATTATCCTTAATATTTAGAAGTGAATGACTATATGTGCTCAATCTGTTAAAAAGAAATGTTAAAGAGAAATGTGATACCAACTGATGTTACTTTTTGCTCTTTTGTTCTCCCTCTTTTTTCCTCCATCTACATCACCAGCTACGACCTGTAACAATTATTCCTACGAGCAGCAAAAAAAGGATTAAAAATCATAAACTGATGTGGCTTAATATAAAGATAAAGGAACTTATTGGCAAGAAAAGGCGAGCATTTAAAAAATACAAATCTGACGGGAAGGCAAAATCATTTCAGCACTATAAGGACTGTAACAAAATATACAAAAAAGAAATAAGAGCGGCTAAAGTAGAAACTGAAAAACTAGTAGCAAAGGAATGCAAAGCGAATCCCAAAAAATTCTTTAAATACATTAATAGCAAGAGATTAAAGAAGGAGAGTATAGGCCTTTTAAAAGACAAGCTGGAAGTATTAATCAAAAATCATAATGACATAGCAGACACACTAAATGAGTTTTTTTCAACAGTATTTACTAGAGAGGACCCAATTCAGGGACTAACACACAATCTCAATAATAAGAATATCCCACTGATAGGCACTTATTTAAGTGAGGAGGTAGTCTGTGACCGATTAAAACATTTAAAGATTAATAAGTCACCGGGGCCTGATGGAATTCACCCAAGGGTTCTAATGGAGCTTCACTAAACCCCTATTTATGATCTTTAAGGATTCAGTTATATCAGGTATGGTTTCCAAAGACTGGTGTATAGCAGAAGTAGTGCCTATATTCAAAAAGGGAAGTAAAACTGAACCGGGTAATTATAGACCAGTTAGTCTTACATCTATAGTGGGGAAAGTACTGAAAGGTATTCTAAGGGATAGTATTCAGAAGTTCCTTGAAGCCAATAAGGTCATTAAAAGGAATCAACATGGATTTGTGAAGGACAGATCCTGTCAAACCAACTTACTTGGCTTTTATGAAACAGTAAGTGCAAACCTCGATCAGGGTAAAGAGGTAGATGTAATCTTTTTAGACTTTGCCAAAGCTTTCGACACAGTACCACACATGCGACTTATCTACAAGCTACAAGAAATAGGGCTAGGAAGCGCAATATGCACTTGGGTCAAAAATTGGTTAGATAATAGGGAGCAGCGCGTTGTGTTTAATGGATCTCTTTCAAATTGGACTGAAGTGTTAAGTGGTGTGCCACAAGGCTCGGTATTAGGACCGCTATTGTTCAACATTTTCATTAACGACCTAACAGAAGGTCTAGAGAGCATGGTGTCAATTTTTGCAGATGATACCAAATTGTGTAAGGCTATAAATACAGAGGAGGATGCTGAGTCTCTTCAGAACGACTTAGTTAAATTAGAAGCATGGGCAGCCAAATGGAGAATGCGTTTCAACACAGACAAGTGTAAGGTAATGCACTGTGGTAGCAGGAACAAAAATAACACCTACATACTGAATGGGGTAAAATTAGGGAATACTGTACTGGAAAAAGACTTAGGTGTTCTCATAGATCGCAAGCTAGGAAGCAGTACCCAAAGTAGGATTGCAGCAAAGAAGGCTAATAAGATATTAGCATGCATAGAACGGGGAATTGATGCAAGGTATGAGGGTGTTATACTCCCGTTATATAAATCACTGGTGAGGCCACACCTTGAATACTGTGTACAATTCTGGGCACCCTACTACAAAAAGGATATCCTGGAGCTAGAAAAGGTTCAGAGGCGGCCGACCAAACTAATTAAGGGCATGGAGATGCTCGAATACGAGGAAAGGCTTGAAAGACTAGGCATGTTTTCATTTGAAAAGAGGAGACTAAGAGGGGACATGATAAACATCTACAAATATATAAGGGGACAATACACCGAGCTTGCGCGGTGCCTGTTTTTGGTTAGATCAACACAGAGGACTTGTGGACACTCGCTCAGGTTAGAGGAGAGGAGATTCCGCACAATACGGCGTAAAGGCTTTTTCACGGTAAGGACAATACATGTATGGAATTCCCTGCCTGAGGGAGTTGTAATGTCGGACTCTGTCAACACCTTTAAGAATGGGTTCGATAAATTCCTAATGGATAAGGATATTCAGGGTTATGGTGCATAGTCACGCACTATTGTTACTCTAAAAAAGGGATATAATGCAACGGCAGACATTTTATATAAAATAATCGTGCATAGGAGACCACAAATAGGTTGAACTCGATGGACAATTGTCTTTTTTCAACCTTAGATACTATGTAACTATGTAACATACATTGTAAAAGAGCGTTTCAAAATAGTCGAGATGAAGCACAGACATTTCTGGACTTTTTTTGTAATGTAAGTGTAGTATTACTTTATCTAACCATCATCGTCCACCTAGTGTTTGATCCATCATTCCAACATGTACAAAACTGGAGGAACACTACTGCAGTCAATAAACAGTAATTATGAAACATTAGAAACAAAGTGTACAGGTCTAGAGAGCAAGTCCTTACCTGATATAGCAAAGCCACTGAATCCTACGGCCAGGACGAGAAAGGAAATTGCAATGCCTTTTGTATGAGAATATCCAACCACAAGCAGCAGTGTGGCCTCCATGCCAAACCCTGCACATACACAATCATAGTGAGACGGTTACTATAAATGGGTGACTCAGGCCCAGCACACATCAGTTCAGCGGAGTTGTCATTACTGTGTATGTCAGACACAAGAAATCGGTGCTCTGTACACACTCTACACAGCATATTATTTCTGATGTCACTCCATCTCAGCAGGCCATGTATGACACTGTTCTACCCAGGAGGTAATTATAGATACTGTGGACATTGGGCTCTATCACATCATGGTGGGGAGTATGGAAATTTTATTATTTCTTGGTGTGTTTGCGTTTTAACGTACTGCCTAATTGTAGTTTGGCTGGTGCAGGTTTTTGTTAAGTAATAGCATAATACAAACTAAACTCGTAATTCTTTATCTCTTTTTAGATAGGTCCAGCACCTGTAGCTTCACCTATCAACATTCCAGCTACTAGCCTATTCATCAGTAATGTCACTTATGTTACACATTCATTTGTTTGTACTTACTGCAGGATATACTTATATAAACCTCTCCTGTGTGTGGGTGCTGCAATGTAGATCCTATGGATTAGTGTTACTTGCTGCTACTGGCATACTGGGGAAATATATAGTTACCCGTAACATTCTGTGCCATGTACAGTATATCATACCTGGCAGTGGGAAGCCAGATGCAAAAATTATACTGGGGCTTTAAAATCTGCAATAAAATGCCTGATTTACGTAAGCTGAGAGCTCTTCATAAATGAGTTGTAGATTAAAATACAGTCATAAGGACACTGACTTATCGCAGTAATCTTAGTACCTCCACAGTTCATGATTTTTCTTACAGTTGTGGTGCTCAATATCTGCCTGCTCCTTAAGAAATCAGCCAGCTGCCCTCCGATTGGTACAATGATTGTCATAACCATGTGTGGAACTGCAGAAAGTAGGCCGACCTAAGTAGAGAGATAGATATTATTATTATTATTATCATCATCATCATTATCATGACGATGCATGGCACAGCTAATAGTCTTCTTGACTTAGGCTAGGTACACACCTAAACGGTGAAACGGCTGACTACCCAACGAGCTGACTGATTCAATGATTTGGTATGTGTTCTGCACAAACGAATTGAGCATACACACTTACCAATCCACTGCTCAACATGCTTGGCTCTAGGATCCGACAGTGACGTCATTGTTAGGAATTCCTGCGGCCGACAGATGGGTCGGTTGGCAGGCAGCTCGTACCCACAGGCAGATATACTGATATATCGGCAAAATATATCGGCATCTGCCGTGCTGCATCGCCAATGTGATATGTTTGTGAATGACGCTGTTCACAGATATATCGTCTATACACAAGAGTCGATGCATTTAGCAATATATCATTCATTGGCTATACTAATGATATATCGTATAGTGTGTACCCAGTCTTAGGGTAGCATATCATAATTAAAAGGCATTACAGGTGTATCATTTTCTATGGAAATTAACCTTTGCACTGATTGCCTCTGTCATTTTAAGTATTTGAGATGGGCATAGTATCATAGACTTAGAGCATTGTACCTTGCTTATTGGAAATCCAAAGACTTCTTCAAAGTAAGCGGGCTGGCTGATCAGCAATAGATAAAACGTCCAGCTTCTGCAGAAATTTGCTACTATGATTGCATACACCGGCATGGAGGTAAAGAATTTTTTCCAAGGGGTCTTAAATTTCTAGAAATGTAAAGAGAAATATTTATAGTTTGGTGAATAGCTTATTACAGCTGGTAACAGGCCCTGTCACTGTGACCCAGAACCCGGACACAGTGTAATGCATGCATCCATTAATGCAGGGTTGTGATGACATTTATTATGCTATGCATATGCTATTTTTTAGAATCCATCCCTCCTCATGCTTTTGCATAGCTCCACCTTCTGTTTTCCTGGCATCAGCCGCAACTGCCATCATTAGTATAAGGGCCGGATTAAGCCTTGGGGGTGCCCGTGGCACTTAAGAAAGGAAGGGGGATGTAGATTAGATTGTGCATACCTCCCAACATGTCCCATTCCAGAAGAGATAAAATGCTCTCTTCCTGGACTTCCCACTTAATATATGATTGACGTCACCTGTGTTGAACTATTTAATTGATAAGAAAGGTACTTCAACACAGGTGATTGCAATCATAAATTAAGAAGGAAGTCCAGGCAGAGAGCATTTTGTACCTCCTGGAATGGGTCATGGTGGGAGGTATAGATTGTGTATATTAAATTTAAACCAATGGTATATATAAGTTTTAACTAATAGTTTAATAATGCCTGGGTTCTGTTTATAGCTCCACCTAAGTAAAAGAGAACTATTTTATAAACTTTTCTTGTGGTGGAACAAAGACAACGTAACTTTAAAATACACATAGAAAAATAAAAGAATTTATCTCGTCACATGCAAGAATAGCAGCAGCCTCTGTACTACTTACACACTGGGACAGGACTCAGGAGGACTCTGTGTGTGTCTCTATCTCTAGACCAGGGGTGTCAAACACAAGGCCCGCGGGCCAAATCCGGCCCGCCAGACCTCGTCTGATGGCCCGCGGTGCCGCCGCCAGCCTTGCAGCCTCCCCTTTTTTTTTTTCAATGAATTTACTCCGTGCCTGCACGGAGTAAATTCATTTTAAAAATGGCTCAAGTTAAAAAAAAAAAAAAAAATTTACTTACCTTCCGGGACCTGGCCCGACTTCTTCCTGCCCCGCACTGCTCCCTGGGTGTCGGACGTGACGTCATCATGTGACGTCCGCCCGACATCTCCAGGGATCAGAGGAGCGCGCGGACGCCGCGGAGAGGAGCAAGAAGAAAGAAGTAAAAGAAAGAAAGAAGTAAAAGGTAAGTAAAGTAAATGGAGGGGGCAGATGGCTGGGCACTATAAAAGGGGGCAGATGGCTGGGCACTATAAAAGGGGGCAGATGGCTGGGCACTATAAAAGGGGGCACATGGCTGGGCACTATAAAAGGGGACAGATGGCTGGGCACTATAAAAGGGGGCAGATGGCTGGGCACTATAAAAGGGGGCAGATGGCTGGGCACTATAAAAGGGGGCAGATGGCTGGGCACTATAAAAGGGGGCACATGGACTTGTGTTTTCCATATGTTTAATAAACAGTGTTTGGCAATATTTGTATGTTTAAAAAAAAAATAATGTTTGTTACCAAAAAACATTTTTCAATACATTGTACAATAATTGTACATTTGAATATCTACTTGTCATTATTCTGACTATGTTTCTGCTTTCAGAGCTAGTTATTACTTACATTATTACAAAAAACAGTAATAATTGAATGCAGTGACATTAATTTATGATAATAAAGAGTGGACACATAGACCTACAGATACAACCGGCCCTTTGATGGGGACCAAACTGCTGATGCGGCCCCCGATGAATTTGAGTTTGACACCCCTGCTCTAGACTGAAAGTGTTTAGTTGCATAACAGTTTACAACACAGGACTCAGACACCCAGGCAGGGAGGAGGAAAAGCTGGGATCCCTGTGTCACTTATAGCTCTCTCCACCCTCCTGTCTCTCCTCTGGTCGGAAAGCTCTATCGGTAGTTCATGAAACATGATATTCACGTATCACTGCCTGCACTGCTTATTGTCCTGCTTGCATTCTGGCTGCTGGTTCTGCTGCTGCATAAGAAGGAAAGCTAGTGATGTCAGTGTGCTCTGGATGGGGGCCCCCCTGACATAGGGGGGCCCGGGTGCAGTATGCCCTGCATCCCCCCCTTAGTCTGGCTATGATTAGTATAGTCACTTACACACACACCCCATGCTAAGTGCAAAAGATCTATCTGAGAAAGATGAGTCTTCTCTGTACACATTGCCTCAAATAAGCTAAACTTTCAAGACACTCCCATGAGACAGATATCTTCTGTGCATCCGGATGGTAGCTGCCCATTTCATGGATAGAGTGATCTGGCCACACATGGAATAAGCTGTCTGCTCTTGTATCCACTGTGAAGGTACATATGGATGGTTCAGCGCATGCTCAGTCTGCGATTGCTGTTTGCAGCACATGTGCAATGTGCTAATAATTGTAGTCTGCTTTTGGACTTGCAACCAACTCAGCATCAGGACCATAGTATTAAAAATTTTTTTTTTTTTTTTTACAAGAGTGCTACTCCATAAGATCTAAGCCCGGAAGAGACCATTCTTATGGGAGAAAAACAAAAGGACACCCCTAGAAAACAACAGCTTATAAAGCCCCAGATACTTACACCATCTGTAACTAAACTGCAGCCTTCTCCTATACTTGTCTCAATGTATGATCTTTCTTCAGCAGTAATAGACGGATGTGCAGCTGGGCTCTCTGTGGCATGTAGCAGCCAGAACACGTACCAGAACATGCCGAACATTCCTGTATGGTGGAAGGATATGTTTGTAGTCTAATTAACTAATGCTACATTATGGATCACTATAGCATTTTAAGGTCAAATCTGTACTATTTCTAAACATTTTTCAAACACAGGGACTCCTTTGTGCCAATACAGAAGCAGATATGGCCACTTGGCTACAGTGCCAAGCCATCAGTTCTAGGTCCAACTTCGCACACTGAACATTCAACTCTCTGGTTGAGCAGTAGTATCCTATGGGTCTTCACATTTATTTGGGGCTCATTGGTCTAAAACAAATTGGTCATCACAATTGCTGCTTTCCCAATCATACATGATGCTGATGGATGGTGGTGCACTTGGACAGACTTTATCATACGCATGATAAAAAAAAAAAAAAAACACCCACATTTTTTTTTATTGAGATGCCATTATTGAGCAAGAACAAGTAAGAACATATGCATCTCTAGATTAGAGTACAGGTACTGCATACCTGTGCTAACCACAACAGGCACCAGTTTAGCCTACAACTTGGAGTGCACCTAACTGTCTGCATCATCTTTTGACAGCAGCAAAGTGGTTGCAAGCAGATGCAATCACACACTGCCTCAGTCAGTAGGAAGTAACTCACTCACAATACATTTCTCTAGAAACGTTTAGCTAAAACAACCACCTCTTTTTATTTGGTAATATTTTTCCTTTCAACTCCTTAAGCATTAGACGATACATGTTATCATGACTGAGCAATAAACTGTCAGCCAATGTGTATTACATTTTTAATAACAGAAATAATTTGCACACTGAGAAAAACTTACCGTAAATGTAGAAGACAGAGGACCAACCAATGTATTGTACGAGAATCCCTGCTAGTGGCATGGCAACAACTGCACCGGCATACGACCCTACAATGAAAAACTAACGGTCATAGATCTGAAACAAGGAAATACATTCTGAGGAGATGTAATCAGAAGCAAAGTAAAAGGTTTTATGTTACGGCTACTCTACTAATGAGGGTAAATGCTAGTAAATTTGCTGACATTCTGTTAAGTAAAAAATATGCAGATGAAAAATAAGCCTCCATTTAATAATACTAAATTATATTGACATTATTACTATATGTAGCAGTGGTATTTGTGGCAGGCGTACATCAGGCATATGCACATACTTATGTGCCACAACGCGTAGAGATAGAGATGTGGCTAGACAGTGCAGGAGTTCATATTACAGTAACATTTCTCTATCTGCACTGATGAGTACACCATCTATGTTTTACCTGTAAATGAGCCCTAGATACAGTGACCCAGAACCACAGGCATGATAACTCCTCACATGACATAGGCAAGAATCTCCTCTGGCTGGTCCCATCAAACATCTCCTTTATTATTAATAAACTATATTTATAATGTGGTTTGTAGCACTATACAGAGGGCAAAACTATAAGACAGTACAGGGTAAAACAGTACAGTACCATAAAGTAGACAAGTAACAAATTGCACTACAACTCTCAATAGCCACTGATGTAAGGAATGCAATGGAAGATACGCGTAAGCTGAAACTTGTAGCTATTAACGTGGTCTAGGTTGTCTGAAGAAACAAAAACAATGAAGGATTGGAGTCCTGGGGCAGAGAGCCCACGGAGGAGGTGTAGAGTGTAGCTGGTATGTAAGACAAGTAGGTAATGAGAGCTAGAGGGAGGAGGGCCCTGCTCATGGACCATACAATCTAAAGGTAAGACTGTTTACACTAAACTGTTCTGCAGAATCTTACCCTACTTTCGTGTTTGCGGGCTCTAATCAGCAAGTCAATTTCTAATTAAATTATGCGGATACAAGTGTTTCAGCAAAGGGTTAACAGAGAAAATAAAGCAATTAACTGTTAAGACACTGCTCTTGCAATATCGCACTGTACAGAGCAAGCCATTGCTCTCTACAGCACTGTAATATTTTTTATCCGGTAAAAAAAAAAATAGGATTTTAATTACCTACCGGTAAATCCTTTTTTCGTAGTCCGTAGGGGACACTGGGAATCCATTTAGTACCATAGGGTATAGACGTGTCCACTTGGAGCCATGGGCATTATAGAAGTTTGATAACATGTGCTGGTTTCTCCCTCTATGCCCCTCCTAGCAGACTCAGTCTAGGAAACTGTGCCCGGGGAGACGGACATACTTTGAGAGAAGGAAATAGAGAAGGAAAGTGGTGAGATTTCGAACCAGCAAAACCAGAACAAGAGGAAAGCCATGCTAACCAAACTTGAAAACAGGAATAGCAACAGCTGAACCAAACAACAGTATTTAAACAAGTAACCATGCAGGAAGAACGAAGCACCGGGCGGGTGCCCAGTAGCCCCTATGGACTACGAGAAAAGGATTTACCGGTAGGTAATTAAAATCCTATTTTCTCTTTAGTCCTAGGGGATACTGGGAATCCATTTAGTACCATGGGGAAGTACCAAAGCTCCCAAACTGGGTGGGAGAGTGCTGAGGTTCCTGCAGAACAGATTGATCAAACTGAAGGTCCTCAGGGGCCAAGGTATCAAACTTGTAAAACTTGGCAAATGTTTTTGAACCCAACAAAGTAGCTGCTCGGCAGAGGTGTAATGCCGAGACACTCTGGGCAGCCGCCCAAGAGGAACCCACTGACCTAGTAGAATTGGCAAACCTGCCGTGAAATAAGCATGCTGGATAGTAAGCCTGATCCAGCGTGCAATTGACTGCTTCGAAGCAGGACACCCAATTTTATTGGCATCATAAAGAACGAACAGTGAGTCCGATTTCCTGTGATTAGCAGTTCGCTTTACATATACATTCAAAGGCCTTACAACATCCAAAGACATTGAAGTAGCAGAGGTGTCAGTAACAGCTGGAACCACAAGTGGCTAGTTGATGTGAAACGCCGACACCACCTTAGGAAGGAATTGCTGACGAGTCCTGAGTTCAGCTCTGTCCTCATGGAAAATCAAATAGGAGCTCTTGTGAGACAACGCCCCCAGCTCCGACACGCACCTTGCCGAAGCCAAGGCCAACAGCATGACGGTCTTCCATGTAAGATACTTTACGTCTACTTCCTGTAACGGTTCAAACCAGTCCGATTGGAGGAATTTTAGAACCAAACTGAGACCCCAAGGTGCCGTGGGAGGCACAAAGGGAGGTTGGATGTGAAGAACACCTTTCAAGAACGTCTGGACCAGAGGGAGAGAAGCCAATTGTTCCCAAAAGAAAATAGACAAGGCCGAAATCTGAACTTTTATGGAGCCTAGGCGTAGGCCCACATCAACTTCCGACTGTAGAAAAAGCAGGAAACGCCCCAGATGAAATTCCACCATGGAATAATGTCTGCTTTCACAACAAGAGACATATTTCTTCCAGATACGATGGTACTGCTTTGACGTTACCTCCTTCCTGGCCTGGATTATAGTCGGGATGACCCTGTCAGGAATCCCTCTCCTGGCTAGAATCAACCGTTCAACTTCCATGCCATCAAACGTAGCCGTGGTAAGTCTTGGTCAACTAATGGGCCCTGTTGCAGAAGATCCCCTCAAAGAGGCAGAGGCCACGGATCTTCTATTAGCATCTCTAGAAGATCCGCATACAAGGCCCTTCGCGGCCAGTGTGGAGCAATGAGGATTGCATGAACTCTTTCCCTTTTTATTCTTTTGAGGATTCTTGGGATCAGAGGAATGGTAGGAAATAAGTACACTAGCTGGTAGACCCACGGAGTTGTCATAGCGTCAACCGCAACCGCTTGTGGGTCCCTCAACCTGGAACAATACAGCTTGAGTTTCTTGTTGAGTCGAGAGGCCATCATGTTGATTTGTGGATACCCCCACTGACGTGTCAGCCACTGGAACACCTTCAGGTGGAGACCCCATTCCCCTGGGTGCAGGTCATGTCTGCTGAGGAAATCTGCTTCCCAGTTGTCTACTCTCTTGGTGAAGATCGCTGACAACGCCACGGCGTGTTTTTCCGCTCAGAGGAGAATTCTTGACACCTCTGACATTGCGGCTCTGCTTTTTGTTCCGCCCTGTTGGTTTATGTACGTTACCACCGTCACATTGTCCGACTGGACTTGAATAGCCTGATTCTGAAGAAGAGATGAGGCCTGCAGAAGGGCGTTGTAGATAGTTCTGAGTTCCAGGATGTTTATTGAAAGGACGACTTCCTGACTTGACCATCTTCCCTGAAACTGTACCCCCTGGGTGACTGCACCCCAACCTCTGAGGCTTGCGTTTGTGGTTAAAAGGATCCAATTCTGAATCCCGAACCTTCGACCCTTCACTAGGTGAGATGTTTGTAGCCACCCCAGGAGGGAGATTCTGGCTTTCGGTGAGAGACGAATCCTCTGATGCATGTGAAGATGCGATCCGGACCATTTGTCCAACAGATCCAGCTAGAAGGGCCTTGCATGAAACCTTCCGTACTGAATTGCTCCGTAAGAAGCCACCATTTTCTCCAGAAGGCGGATTCATAGATGTACTGAGATTTGGGTTGGCTTCAAGACTCCCGAACCATCGACTGGATTATCATTGCCTTTTCCAAGGGAAGGAACACTCTCTGAGACTCTGTGTCCAGTATCATTCTCTGGAATTGAAGCTTCTGCATTGGTTCTAGGTGAGATTTTGGTAGGTTCAGAATCCATCCATGATCCAGGAGTAATCTGGTTGCGAGATCAATGCTCTCTAATAACTGCTCCCTGGACGCAGCCTTTATCAATAGATTGTCCAGGTAAGGAATTACGTTTACTCCTGGCTTGCGGAGTAGTATCATCATCTCTGCCATCAACTTAGTGAAGACCCTAGGTGCCATGGAGAGACCAAATGGCAGGGCCTGGAACTGGTAGTGACAGTCCTGCAGTTCAAACCGTAGATAAGCCTGATAAGGCGGCCCGATCGGAGTTTGAAGTTACACATGCTTGATATCCAGAGACACTTGGAATTCCCCCTCTCTCAGACCTGAGATCACTGCTCTCAGTGACTCCATCTTGAATTTGAACACTCGTAAGTATGGGTTTAATGACTTGAGGTTCAGAATCGGTCTTACCGAACCGTCCGGTTTCGGTACTACAAACAAGCTGGAATAGTAACCCTTAAGGTCTATGACTCAGGGATCCTAGCAAGATCTTGTCCAGATGCGACTGATGAATTTTAGCCGGGCTCCCACCTGCCTGTCCCCCAGGCATCGCGTTCCACTGTCATGCGGAAGGTTTTAAGGAGGCAGAGCATGAACTCTGTTACTGTGAACCAGCTGTCGCTGGTTTGCGTGGTTTACCTCTAGCAGCGGTAGGAGAACCTCTGGCCTTGTCCCTAAACTTGGCAGTCCGAAAGGACTGTTAATTGGGTCCTGAGTAGGCCTTCCTAGCTGACGGAGCTGCAGAAGGTAGATAGGTGGACTTACCCGCAGTAGCTCGTAAGATCCATTTGTCGAGTTCATCGCCAAATAAGGCCTCACCTCTGAAAGGCAGGCCTTCCACACCTTTTTTGAGTCCGCATCAGCAGTCCATTGACGTAGCCATAATCCCCTGCGTGCCGACACTGCCAAAGCTGTAGTGCATGCATTAAGCAAACCTTTCTCTTTAATGGCTTCCACCATAAAGTTTGCAGAGTAAAACAACGTGTTGCAGGAGTAAAACAATTTTCTCTTGAGGTAAGGTGTCTAACCCCTCAATTAAATTATCAGACCATTTAGCAATGGCTCGAGTAATCCACCCACATGCTATAGTGGGTCTCTAGGTTAACCCTGCATCTGTATACAAAGATTTGAGTGTAGTCTCAATCTTACAATCAGCTGTATCCTTTAGGGAGGCTGCACCAGGAACAGGTAGTACTATTTTACGTGAGAGCCTGGAAACTGATGTATCCACTATCGGTGGATTTTCCCATTTTTTCCTATCCTCAGGAGGAAAAGGAAAAGATGATAATACCCACCTAGAAATTTTAAATTTCTTATCTGGATTAACCCATGGTTCTTCAAACAGGGTATTTAGTTCCTTTGACACAGGAAAAGTGGCTGAGGATTTTTTCTTTATATTAAAGTAAGATTCCTCACACTCCTCTGTCACCTTATCAGGAATATTTAGGACTTCTCTTATAGAATTTATGAGAACCTCTACACCTTGCAACAGAGTACCCTCCACTATCTCTATGTCAACCTCACCGTCCTCCATTTCTGACCCTTCATTATCAGAGTCAGAATGCAGGTTATGGGCCAAAGTACATTTTTGCGGACTGAGTACCGAGTCCTTTTGCATAAACTCAGCCATAGACTGTCTTAAGTATTGCGTCTCTTTCTTATTACGAGATAATATAGTTGAGATGGTGGAAATCATCCCCCTAATGGAGTCTAGCCATGCTGGCTCCGCCCCACTAGCCTGAGAAGGGATACTACACTGAGTACACACTAGTGAACCCCCTGGAGAAGAGGAACACTGTGCCTTGCATGATACACAATCTTTGCCTGACATACTGCAGTAGTAACAGCACACACGCAGGAAAAGGTTAAAAGCACAATTAACCCACAAAGAGCCCTTCCCGAGAGACACAGAGAGAGGATAGAACCAGCACACGGCGCCCTTATCGCTAAAGCCAAGCTTAGCCGTCTCGCAGACTAGGGACCTAATTCTGAGTTTATCGCAGCAGCAAATTTGTTAGCAATTGGGCAAAACCATGGGGATCATTCCTAGTTGATCGTAGCTGTGCTAAATTTAGCACAGCTCCGATCATCTTCCCTGACATGCGGGGGGACGCCCAGCACAGGGCTTGTCCGTCCCGCATGTCAGTGCTGCCCCCCCCGCAGAAGTGTAAAGGCATCGCACAGCGGCGATGCCTTTGCACTTCAAGAGTAGCTCCCGCTCGGTCCGGCCACACCCCGTTCGGTCCGGCCACACCTGCGTTGTCCGGACCGCGCCTACAAAACGGCCCCTCCCGCCCAGCGATCGCCTCTGCCTGTCAATCAGGCAGAGGCGATCGCAGCCCTGAAACGGCCTTCGGCCATCTGGCATGCGTCGGCGCACTACGGCGCCGGCGCAGTAGAGACCTGTTCGCTCGGCTGCGAAAAACAGCAGCGAGCGAACGAGTCAAAATGACCCCCCATGTGCACTGCAGGCGGGGCAGATATAACATTTGCAGAGAGAGTTAGATTTGGGTGGGTTATTTTCTTTCTGTGCAGGGTAAATACTGGCTGCTTTATTTTTACACTGCAATTTAGATTTCAGCTTGAACACACCCCACCCAAATCTAACTCTCTCTGCACATGTTATATCAGCCCCCCCCCCCCCCCCCCCCCCGCCGCAGTGCACATGGTTTTTCCCAATAGTTAACAAATTTGCTGCTGTGATCAACTCTGAATTAGGCACTAAGTACCTAGATTAGGGATTTAGGGGGTCATTCATAGTTTATCGCTAGCTGCCATTGTTCGCAGCGCAGTGATCAGCCTAAAAATCTGCATTTCTGTGCATGCGTATGCACCGCAATGCGCAGGTGCGACGTACGGGTACAATGAGCATCGTGGGTTTGCACAGAGTGTAACGAACATTCCAGTCGCACGGCCGAACGCAGGAAGATTGACATGAAGTGGGCGTTTCTGGGTGTCAATTGACCGTTTTCAGGGAGTGCTTAGAAAAACGCAGGCGTGGCAGAAAAAACGCAGGCGTGGCTGGGCGGGTGTGTGACGTCAAAAGCCGTCCATCTGTCGTTAGAATCAACGCACACGGGGAGTAACTACAAGGCTGGTCTTGTTTTGCACAAAATGATTTTGCAGGCGCTCTGCTGCACAAGCGTTCACACTTCTGCAAAGCAAAAATACACTCCCCAGTGGGCGGCGACAATGCGTTTGCACGGCTGCTAAAAGTAGCCAGCGTGCAATCAACTCGGAATGACCCCCCGTGTGCACTGCAGGTGTGGCAGATATAACATGTGCAGAGAGAGATAGATTTTGGTGGGTTATTTTGGGGTTCACTACGGTATGTCGGCGGTCGGGCTCCCGGCGACCAGCGTCGGGAGCCCGACCGCCGGCTTACCGACAGTGTGGCGAGCGCAAATGAGCCCCTTGCGGGCTCGCTACGCGCGCCACGCTATTTTATTCTCCCTCCAGGGGGGTCGTGGACCCCCACGAGGGAGAATAAGTGTCGGTATGCCGGCTGTCGGGATCCCGGCGCCGGTATACTGTGCGCCGGGATCCCGTCAGTCGGCATACTGAAGACCACCCTTATTTTGTTTCTGTGCAGAGTAAATACTGGCTGGTTTATTTTTACATTGCAATTTAGATTTCAGTTTGAACACACCCCACCCAAATCTACTGTCTCTGCACATGTTATATCTGCCCCTTCCCCCTGCAGTGCACATGGTTTTGCCCAACTGACAACAAATTTGCTGCTATGATCAAGTCTGAATTACCCCCTTAGTACACTAGTATATAACTCCCTCCTGCTATGATCCCCTGATACCGCTGAGATAATGTGGAAGCTCTCCGGAGGAGTTGCGCATCCCTGTAGTCAGCGTCTGTGTAGCTGCAGTAGGGTAAAATGGCGCCTGTGAGCTGCTGGATCTGCTCATAGTGAAGCCCCGCCCCTTCAATGGTGCTCCGTCTTTCCGCTCTTCTTTATACTGGCTTTATGTGTCTGAGTGCATAAAATGGAGTAAGCCCCCTTTTAAGCCTGTATTGCCAGTCTGGGTACGTGTAGAAGCAGAGTGTCTCCGTACCCTAATGCCGCCATAATGGCCAGTGACCCGCCAAATGGGATGCCGGCTTAGTCCTCACCACTTCTTTCTTCTGGCTCTGTTAGGGGTGGCGGCGTGCTGCTGGAATGTACGCTCGCCGTGGAAGTAGAGTCCTGTCAGTGGGGAACGGGACCATTAACTCTTAGTGGGGTTGTCAGCACATTCAACTATGTAAAGGACAAAGTATTTAATAAGAATATTTCATTCATTCAGATCTAGGATGTGTTATTTTAGTGTTAGTGTTAGTGATCTCCTCCCAGACCTAGACTGAAGCATCCGCCAACTCCTGGACAGTCTGTGGTGCAACGTGGCGTTGGTGGATGGAGCGAGACATGATGTCCCAGATGTGCTCAATTGGATTCAGGTCTGGGGAACGGGCGGGCCAGTCCATAGCATCAATGCTTTCGTCTTGCAGGAACTGCTGACACACTCCAGCCACATGAGGTCTAGCATTGTCTTGCATTAGGAGGAACCCAGGGCCAACTGCACCAGCATATGGTCTCACAAGGGGTCTGAGGATCTCATCTCGGTACCTAATGGCAGTCAGGCTACCTCTGGCGAGCACATGGAGGGCTGTGCGGCCCCCCAAAGAAATGCCACCCCACACCATTACTGACCCACTGCTAAACCGGTCATGCTGGAGGATGTTGCAGGCAGCAGAACGTTCTCCTTGGCGTCTCCAGACTCTGTCACGTCTGTCACATGTGCTCAGTGAGAACCTGCTTTCATCTCCATGCTCTGGACACTACGCTGACAGACACAGCAAACCTTCTTGCCACAGTTCGCATTGATGTGCCATCCTGGATGAGCTGCACTACCTGAACCACTTGTGTGGGTTGAAGACTCCGTCTCATGCTACCACTAGAGTGAAAGCACTGCCAGCTTTCAAAAGTGACCAAAACATCAGCCAGAAAGCATAGGAGCTGAGAAGTGGGCTGTGGTCACCACCTGCAGAACAACTCCTTTATTGGGGGTGTCTTGCTAATTGCCTATAATTCCCACCTGTTGTCTATTCCATTTGCACAACAGCATGTGAAATTGATTGTCAATCAGTGTTGCTTCCTAAGTGGACAGTTTGATTTCACAGAAGTGTGATTGACTTGGAGTTACATTGTGTTGTTTAAGTGTTCCCTTTATTTTTTTGAGCAGTGTATATATATATATATATATATATATATATATATATATATACATACATACATACATATAATACACATTACATTCTTATACAACGTTTTTTGGTTGTTATTTATTACATGCAGGTAACAGCTGACAACCCTACTATTATATACACATGAGTATTCATTTTAGATTAGTGTACTATTCTCATTGTTCCTAGGCTATCCATCACACTATTCCTTGCCTTTGCCCTACATATTCTGATTCCTACAACTCGAGGTATCCTTATTTCATGATAATAATTGCTTTTCCGAGACTGCTGCTGAGTTTCCTGACTGGGATGCGGTCAAGATGCCGCCGGCCGGAATCCCGGCGGTTGAAATACCGACGCCAGAATCCCGACCGCCACAATCCCGACATATTCTCCCTCCGTGGGTGTCCACGACACCCATAGAGGGAGAATATAATAGTGTGCCGAGCGTAGCGAGGCACCGTGCCCGCAGCGTGGCGAGCCCGCAAGGGGCTGCGTTCCGCTCGCCACCCCTGTCGGGATTGTGTGGTCGGGATTCCGGTGTCGGTATTTCGACCGCCGGGATTCCGGCCGGCGGCATTTAGTACTGATCCCTCCTGACTGATGCACTCTGCTCTCTCACTGACCATCTGGATTCATATAAATCCAGACCCATAGTAATTTACTGCAATCGTTCTGCTTTTTGACCCACTACATCTATTCAATATATACGAACATTGCTAGTTTATCTAGATATTCCAGCCATGTTACCTGGCCGGCACATTGAGCTTCTCCAGCTATGTTTCCTGTACATCTTATAAGATGTACATCCAGTATATCCAGTTCCTTAATCCAGTTACCTGCACAGTCTATTCATCTATACTTGTACAGATCTGTTACTTGTGCAGCTTATTTACAACCATTGCCAGAAGATCCAGTTACTGTACTTCAACCCTGTTATCTGCACATCCTATTCCTATCACTGCCAGTGCCAGGACTGCTGCTGCCAGATCTGTTGCAATTCTGTTATTTATACAGTTTTCTACAACCATTGTAAGTGTATCCAGTAAATCTAGCCCTGCATCTGTGCCATCTCATTGCACCAGTGTTATAGGTATCGGTATGGGATCCTGGCGATCAGGAGACCAACGCTGGGAACCCAACAGCCAGAATCCCGGCAGCGAGTGGGCCTGGTGGCGACCGACACTATTATATTCCCCCTGGGGTGGTGGCATGGACCACCACCCAAGTGGGAATATCGAGCTTGGTTTGGGATTCCGGCCGCTGGCATTTCCCTGGCTGTTGGGATTCCAGCGTTGGTATCCTGACTGCCAGGACCCAGACAGCCGCCAATTTAACCACATACTGTGCTACACTAGTGTTGCTTTCTGCTCGGACTGGTTTTTACTGCCTGCCTGTCCAGACTGGCTTTCAGTCACTGGGGTACTTTATCCGAACTTTGTATTCATCAACTTTGAGCCACTTTATTGAGCAAAGTCTTCCAAATTCATTCCAACCTTTCAGAGCCGGCCATAACCAATATGACGCCCTAGGCAAGATTTTGGCTGGTGCCCCCTAGCACCACCACTAGTTCTGCTTCTGACCCGGCACCCCTTTCCCATCACCATTATATAATATAATAGTGTCCCTTCTTCATGTTACATCACACAGTAGTACCACTTTAACTTATATACATTACTAATCACAGTAGTGCTCATTATTATTATTATTATTATCCTTTATTTCTATGGCGCCACAAGGGTTCCGCAGCGCCCAATTACAGAGTACATATGCACATAATCAAAACAGCAAAACAGTGACTTACAGTTGAAGACAATATAGGACAATACAGGGTAGCTAAGCATAACTACATCAGTAGACGACACTGAGCTAAGTATCAAGGTGGCTGAAAACTGCGTGATTTGAGCAGTTGAGGATTATGATAAAGTAAGAAAAGGATAATCACATGAGGGAAGAGGGCCCTACTCTTGAGAGCTTACATTCTAAGGGGAGGGGTAGACAGATAGGGGTGACACAGATGGGGTACATAGAGAGCGTGGAACAGAGGGTTAGGATGAGATTTGGCTGGGTAAGGTAAAGAAGTGGGTATTGAGAGCCCGTTTGAAGTTTTGTAGAGAGGTGGAGAGTCTGAGGGGAAGAGGTAGAGAATTCCAGAGTAAGGGAGCAGCACGTGAAAAAATAAGAATTTACTCACCGGTAATTCTATTTCTCGTAGTCCGTAGTGGATGCTGGGGACTCCGTAAGGACCATGGGAATAGCGGGCTCCGCAGGAGACTGGGCACTCTAAAGAAAGATTTAATACTATCTGGTGTGCACTGGCTCCTCCCTCTATGCCCCTCCTCCAGACCTCAGTTAAGGAAACTGTGCCCGGAAGAGCTGACATTACAAGGAAAGGATTTTGAAATCCAGGGTAAGACTCATACCAGCCACACCAATCACACCGTATAACTTGTGATAAACTTACCCAGTTAACAGTATGAACAAACAACAGAGCATCAACCAATGGATGTCAACATAACATAACCCTTTATCAAGCAATAACTATATACACGTATTGCAGAAAGTCTGCACTAGGGACGGGCGCCCAGCATCCACTACGAACTACGAGAAATAGAATTACCGGTGAGTAAATTCTTATTTTCTCTAACGTCCTAGTGGATGCTGGGGACTCCGTAAGGACCATGGGGATTATACCAAAGCTCCCAAACGGGCGGGAGAGTGCGGATGACTCTGCAGCACCGAATGGGCAAACACCAGGTCCTCCTCAGCCAGGGTATCAAACTTGTAGAACTTTGCAAATGTGTTTGAACCCGACCAAGTAGCAGCTCGGCAAAGCTGTAATGCCGAGACCCCTCGGGCAGCCGCCCAAGAAGAGCCCACCTTCCTTGTGGAATGGGCTTTTACTGATTTTGGATGCGGCAATCCAGCCGCAGAATGAGCCTGCTGAATCGTGTTACAGATCCAGCGAGCAATGGTTTTCTTTGAAGCAGGAGCACCCAGCTTGCTGGATGCATACAGAATAAACAGCGAGTCAGTCTTCCTGACTCCAGCCATCCTAGCAACATAGATCTTCAAAGCCCTGACTACATCAAGCAACTTGGAATCCTCCAAGTCACGAGTAGCCGCAGGCACCACAATAGGTTGGTTCAGATGAAAAGCTGACACCACCTTTGGCAGAAACTGCGGACGAGTTCGCAATTCTGCCCTGTCCATATGGAAAACCAGATAGGGGCTTTTACATGACAAAACCGCCAATTCTGACACACGCCTAGCTGAGGCTAGGGCCAACAGCATGACCACTTTCCACGTGAGATACTTTAGTTCCACCGTCTTAAGTGGCTCGAACCAGTGGGATTTCAGGAAACTCAAGACCATGTTAAGATCCCAAGGTGCCACTGGTGGCACAAAAGGAGGCTGAATATGCAGCACTCCCTTAACAAACGTCTGAACCTCAGGCAGTGAAGCCAGTTCTTTTTGAAAGAAAATGGATAGGGCCGAAATCTGGACCTTTATGGACCCTAATTTCAGGCCCAAAGTCACCCCCGCCTGTAGGAAGTGCAGGAATCGACCCAGTTGGAATTCCTCTGTAGGGGCCATCCTGGCCTCACACCAAGCAACATATTTTCGCCATATACGCTGATAATGTTTTGCTGTCACGTCCTTCCTAGCCTTTATCAGCGTAGGAATAACTGCTTCCGGAATGCCCTTTTCTGCTAGGATCCGGTGTTCAACCGCCATGCCGTCATCAAACGCAGCCGCGGTAAGTCTTGGAACAGACAGGGCCCTATTTGTAACAGGTCCTGTCTGAGAGGCAGAGGCCACGGGTCCTCTGTGATAATTTCTTGCAATTCCGGGTACCAATCCGGAACAATGAGTATTGTTCTCACTCCTCTTCTTCTTACAATTCTCAGCACCTTTGGTATGAGAGGAAGAGGAGGAAACACATAGACCGACTGGAACACCCACGGTGTTACTAGTGCGTCCACAGCTATCGCCTGAGGGTCCCTTGACCTGGCGCAATATCTTTTTAGCTTTTTGTTGAGACGGGACGCCATCATGTCCACCTGTGGCAGTTCCCATCGATTTGCAATCTGCGTGAAGACTTCCTGATGAAGTCCCCACTCTCCCGGGTGGAGGTCGTGTCTGCTGAGGAAGTCTGCTTCCCAGTTGTCCACTCCCGGAATGAACACTGCTGACAGTGCTAGTACGTGATTCTCCGCCCACCGAAGAATCCTGGTGGCTTCTGCCATTGCCACCCTGCTTCTTGTGCCGCCCTGGCGGTTCACATGGGCCACTGCCGTGATGTTGTCTGACTGAATCAGCACTGGTTGGTTTCGAAGCAGAGGCTCCGCTTGACTCAGGGCGTTGTATATGGCCCTTAGCTCCAGGATATTGATGTGCAAACAAGTCTCCTGACTTGACCACAACCCTTGGAAGTTTCTTCCTTGAGTGACTGCCCCCCACCCTCGGAGGCTTGCATCCGTGGTCACCAGGACCCAGTCCTGTATGCCGAATCTGCGGCCCTCGAGGAGGTGAGCACCTTGTAGCCACCACAGAAGAGACACCCTGGCCCTGGGGGACAGGGTGATCATCCGATGCATCTGAAGATGTGATCCGGACCACTTGTCCAGCAGGTCCCACTGAAAGATCCTCGCGTGGAACCTGCCGAAGGGAATGGCTTCGTAAGACGCCACCATCTTTCCCAGGACTCGTGTGCAGTGATGCACGGACACCTGTTTTGGCTTTAGGAGGTCTCTGACCAGAGTCACGAGCTCCTGAGCCTTCTCCTCCGGGAGAAACACCTTCTTCTGGTCTGTGTCCAGAATCATGCCCAGGAAGGGCAGACGCGTCGCAGGAATCAGCTGCGACTTTGGAATGTTCAGAATCCAGCCGTGCTGACGCAACACTTCTTGAGAGTGTGCTACACTGATCAGCAACTGCTCCCTGGACCTCGCCTTTATGAGGAGATCATCCAAGTATGGGATAATTGTAAACCCTTGCTTCCGAAGGAGCACCATCATCTCCGCCATCACTTTGGTAAACACTCTCGGTGCCGTGGACAGGCCGAACGGCAACGTCTGGAATTGGTAATGACAGTCACGTACCACAAACCTGAGGTACTCCTGATGAGGCGGATAAATGGGGACATGCAAGTAAGCATCCTTGATGTCTAGCGACACCATAAAATCCCCTTCCTCCAGGCTTGCAATGACCGCTCTGAGCGATTCCATTTTGAACTTTAATTTCTTCAGATAAAAGTTCAGGGATTTTAAATTTAAAATGGGTCTGACCGAACCGTCCGGTTTCGGTACCACAAACATAGTGGAATAGTAGCCCCTTCCCCGTTGAAGGGGGCGGGACCTCTACCACCACTTTCTGGAGAAAAAGTTTGTGAATTGCCACCACCACTTTCTGGAGAAAAAGTTTGTGAATTGCCTCCACCACTATCGCCCTTTCCATGGGGGAAGCTGGTAAGGCCGATTTCAGGAAACTGTGAGGGGGCATCACCTCGAATTCCAGCTTGTATCCCTGAGACACAATTTGTATAGCCCAAGGATCCACCTGTGAGCGAACCCACTGGTGGCTGAAATGTCGGAGACGCGTGCCCACCGCTCCTGGCTCCGCCTGTGGAGCCCCAGCGTCATGCGGTGGACTTAGTGGAAGCGGGGGAAGACTTTTGTTCCTGGGAACTAGCTGCGTGGTGCAGCTTTTTTCCTCTACCCCTACCTCTGGCAAGAAAGGACGCACCTCTGACCTTCTTGCTCCTCTGAGAACGAAAGGACTGCATTTGGTAATACGGTGCTTTCTTAGGTTGTGGAGGGACATAAGGCAAGAAATTTGACTTCCCAGCCGTAGCTGTGGAAACGAGGTTCGAGAGACCGTCCCCAAACAATTCCTCACCCTTATAAGGTAAAACCTTCACGTGTTTTTTAGAGTCGGTATCCCCTGTTGCCGAGTCCACAGGACCCTTCTGGCAGAAATGGACATAGCGTTAACTCTAGAGCCCAGCAGGCAAATGTCCCTCTGGGCATCCCGCATATATAGGACCGCGTCCTTGATATGTGCCAGGATCAGTAGAACAGTGTCCCTGTCCAGGGTATCTAACTCCTCAGACAGAGAATCCGTCCATGCAGCTACTGCACTACACATCCAGGCCGAAGCAATTGCTGGCCTCAGCAGTGTGCCAGAATGTGTATAAACTGACTTCAGGATATCTTCCTGCTTTCGATCAGCAGGATCCTCTAAGGCGGCCGTATCCGGAAACGGCAGGGCCACCTTTTTAGACAAGCGTGTCAATGCCTTGTCTACCCTAGGGGAGGATTCCCAGCGTAACCTGTCCGTTGTCGGGAAAGGATACGCCATGAGTAATCTCTTGGAAACGATCACCTTCCTGTCAGGGGAATCCCATGCTTTTTCACATAATTCATTTAATTCATGGGAAGGGGGAAAAGTCACTTCATGCTTTTTCTCCCCATACATATAAATCCTCTTGTCAGGGACAGGATTTTCCTCAGAAATGTGTAATACATCCTTCATAGCTACAATCATGTAGCGGATGGCTTTAGTCATTTTAGGCTGCAACTTTGCCTCATCGTCATCGACACTGGAGTCAGACTCCGTGTCGACATCTGTGTCAACTATCTGGGATAGTGTGCGCTTTTGGGACCCTGAGGGCCTCTGCGCTGCAGGAGCAGGCATGGGTTGAGACCCTGCCTGTCCCCCGGTTACAGTTTTATCCAACCTGTTATGCAAGGAGTTTACATTATCATTTAACACCTTCCACATATCCATCCAATCAGGTGTCGGCACCGTCGGCGGCGACACCACACTCAGCTGCACTTGTTCTGCCTCCACGTATCCTTCCTCATCAAACATGTCGACACAGGCGTACCGACACACAGCACACACACAGGGAATGCTCTGACTGAGGACAGGACCCCACAAAAGGCTTTTGGGGAGACAGAGAGAGAGTATGCCAGCACACACCCCAGCGCTATATAACCCAGGGATTACACAGTACCTTAGTGTTTACCCTGTAGCTGCTGTTAATATATGTATATATACTGCGCCTAAATTTATGTCCCCCCCCCCCTCTCTTTTTTACCCTCTAATGCACCTGAATACTGCAGGGGAGAGCCTGGGGAGCGTCCTTCCAGCGGAGCTGTGAAGAGAAAATGGCGCTGGTGTGCTGAGGAAGAAGGCCCCGCCCCCTCAGCGGCGGGCTTCTGTCCCGCTTAAATGTATAAAAAATGGTGGGGGCTCTGGCATATATACAGTCCCAGACTGTATATATGTCTCTTTTTGCCAAAAAAAGGTATTTAATTGCTGCCCAGGGCGCCCCCCCCCCTGCGCCCTGCACCCTACAGTGACTGGAGTGTGCGGTGTGCTGTGGGAGCAATGGCGCACAGCTGCAGTGCTGTGCGCTACCTTAAGTGAAGACAGGAGTCTTCAGCCGTCGATTTCGATGTCTTCATGCTTCTGCTGCTTCTGTTCTTCTGGCTCTGCGAGGGGGACGGCGGCGCGGCTCCGGGAACGGACGATCAAGGTTAGGTACCTGTGTTCGATCCCTCTGGAGCTAATGGTGTCCAGTAGCCTAAGAAGCGCTACCTAGCTGCCGTGAGTAGGTTTGCTTCTCTCTCCTCCGTCCCTCGTAGCAGAGAGTCTGTTGCCAGCAGAAGCTCTCTGAAAACAAAAAACCTAACAAAATACTTTCTTATCTAGCAAGCTCAGGAGAGCCCACTAGGAGCACCCAGCTCGGCCGGGCACAGATTCTAACTGAGGTCTGGAGGAGGGGCATAGAGGGAGGAGCCAGTGCACACCAGATAGTATTAAATCTTTTTTTAGAGTGCCCAGTCTCCTGCGGAGCCCGCTATTCCCATGGTCCTTACGGAGTCCCCAGCATCCACTAGGACGTTAGAGAAATCTTGAAGGTAGTAGTGAGAGGAAGTAATTAGTCGGCAGGAGAGTCGGTGTGCATTAGCAGAGCGAAGAGGACGGGTGTGAGAGTAAAGGGAGATAAGGTCAGAGATGTAAATGAGAGAGGAGTGGGTGAGTGCTTTGTCAGTGAGTGTGAGAAGTTTGAATTGGATTATTCACATTACATCAGACTGAATTGATCCTTATTCACATTACACCACACCATATATCTCTTTATTCACATTAGACCAAACAGTAGTGCTTTATCTATACATTACGCCACACAGTAGAGCGCCTTATACACATAATGCCACACCTTAGTAATGCCTTTATACACACAATACCACAAAGTAATGCCCCTTACACATGACACATATGACACACATTATTAATGCCCATATAAACATAATGCACCTTACACATTAGGCCACCCTTTATTCATGCCCTATACACATAATGACACACATAATGCCCCTTACACATGTCGCACATTATTAATGCATTTATACACATGACACACATAATGCCCCTTACACATACAGTATGCCAAACACTATTGCACAACGAACCTACCCACATACAGCACTCACACGGCTGCTAACACTGTGACCTTTGCCTCTGCTTGGATACATCTTGCCTTAATATGCCACATAGCTCCTGACCAGCTCTGCTAACGTTGGGCGCCTTTTTTTGCAGAAAGTGCATCTTATTTTCATTGCTATGTGACTAGAACACACAAGCAGCTTTTGCTGATTAAAATGATCATTACCATGCCTATATTCTGTGTGCGACTGTGGCTGTATCCGCATACGAAATGCTATGTTACAGTGATTTCCAGGAATACACTGTAACATAGCATTTCGTATGCAGATACAGCCGCAGTCCACACACAGAATATAGGCATGACACATATCATTTTAACCAGCAGAATCTGCTTGTGCCCCTAGGCATTCCAAATGCCTATGTATAGGGCCGGCTCTGCAACCTTTGCCTCTGCTTTCCAATTTTGTCACAGTCCCAGGGGTTGTGCCAATGCATTTTATTTGATATTACATATAATCAATAAACTATTATGAAGAAAGAAGTTACGTTACCACAGAAGGATGTGGTTGCTAGTCTGCTTCTTTCCAGTGGTGGTGCCCATTTACTCCACATCCCATGGCATGCTGGGTACGTCACACCCTGAAAATGTTGTAAAACATAGAACAAATGTTGATTTCACTTTAAGTACATCGTCTAACCTCCAGAAACTCCCCAATATATATATATATATATATATATATATATATATATATATAGATCATATATGGCCCGGCACTCCTCCTCTGAGCATAACGCCCCGGTGCCCTCAGCAATACTTGTAGATAGTCAGGAAAAAAGACTGCGGCACTCAGGGTCTTGTATTGGTATGAAGATGTATTAAAAATACATAACAGAGAACATCAACGTTTCGGGGTGTCTAACCCCGTTGTCAAGATGTGACATCTTGACAACGGGGTTAGACACCCCGAAACGTTGATGTTCTCTGTTATGTATTTTTAATACATCTTCATACCAATACAAGACCCTGAGTGCCGCAGTCTTTTTTCCTGACTAGATATATATATATATATATATATATATATATATATGTATTACAATTCTGCATTTACCCTTTATTAGGGTTTAATGTTGGTGTAAAACAATGAAAAACTCCTAATAGCAATGTTGCTTATACCTACCTCAACAAGACCTTGCAGTATGCGGACAGATATAACGCACCCATAATGTACTTTTGCAGCTGGCGGAATCAGCATATTTAGGAGAGATGTTAAGAAAATAGCAGCACCGAACACCCTAGGAGAAATTAAACATGCATTCAGTAATGCTTAATATTACAATGATATCACAGCACAGTTGGATACTACAATTAAAATATACAGTATTTATTAAGTGGGGCAAGATATTTATGTCTTTTGTTTACCTTTGTTTATTCATCATGTTTCTGCCACCAGGAAGAGAGTCAGCAGAGAGTGGAATTGACATCTGCCCAAGTTCTGTGTCAAATTATGGGGGAATATTCAATTAGTGCCGAGTTTTCCGACAGTCGGAAATTCGGCACTAATTCGACTGTCTGGTATTCAATAGTGGGCATTTTTGACAGCTTTTTGCTCCATTTTCGCCATGCCTTTTTTACCTTTTTTTTTTTATTTTTTGAATCGGCATGGGTGAAAACGGCCCCCCAAAAAATGTTAAAAACAGGCCAAATTCCTCAAAACACGTGGATCGGCGGTGGATTCTCCGATCCACGTGGTTTACGCCTGGGCAGATTTTCCAACAAGTCGAAAAATCGGAACGGGCTTTAAATAGGTCGAATGTGAATTCGACCTACAAACAGGCGGAAAGTGCAGTGGGTGGTGCAATGACACGATTCACGTCATCATAGCCCCGCCCCCCACTCTACAAAGCCGTTAACTGGTCATTGTTGAGCGGGGATGCGATAACGCGATTGCGCCTCCACTCCGCCCACCACCTTGATGCCGCGCCCCCTGTTGTGCCGACCTAGCTGCCTTCTCCCGGAGAGGACAGCCAGAAAGTCGGCAAGTGTGCTAACTTATTTGTCTGCCTTACAGAAACAGCTTTGTGTCAGTTACCATGGTACCTAAAAGCCAGTGATAAAGCCTCAACTGTAAGGAGTGCACAGCTATGGGGAACAGAGTTGTTGGGGGACCAGTAATTATGGTTTACCACATGCATTAGCTGTGCATGCAATGCCTGGGCCCCATCTCTTATGCTCAGAAGAACATAGTGGGGGCGTCGCAGGGAGAACCCACAGTGCTATGGGACTCAGTGGAATGTTATGCCCATGCTGAAACTGTACTGTGTATATGCCCACTGCACGTGCTTCGTTATCATCCAGGCTTCATTCTTAGGAGTGTGCTGCCAGTGGATGAGTACACGCTATTTTACAGAATATAATGGGGTCTATGTACTAAGCCTTGTAAGGAGATAAAATGGAGAAATAAAGTACCAGCCAATCAGCTCCTAACTGCCATGTTAAAGGCTGTGTTTGAAAAATGACAGGCGCTGATTGGCTGGTACTTTATCTCCATCCTCTTTATGTCTCTCCAAGGCTTAGTACATAGACCCCTAAAACAACTGACTACAGTATCCTGCAATAGGATTAGGATTGCGAATTGGACAATTTACCTCAGATATATTCAGTTCTGATTGGCTTCAAAGATTTTTACTGTAAGGCTGGGTACACACTAGAACGTTCTTGGACCAATATGTGTGACGTTTCTTGCCAAATCGGAATGACATATCATCTGGATCATTCAGTGTGTATGTCCAATAAGTGTGCGCCCGTGGTTGCATGCGGTATCTTCCGCTCAGCCGTGCTGCCCGGTCAAGTAGAAGATATTGTGTACGATGCCATGTTGCTGAATGCAGCCTGGCATCCTACATCACTGTCGTCCCCTGCATCTTGCAAGTGTGTAAGCACTTGCTGATGCAGAGTCCCGGTGGGTGTCGGATCGGCTCAGTACACTCCGTTCTAGTGCGTAGCCGGCATTAGATTTGTAACATTTTAGTAGTAATGTTTTAAAACGTTTTAGGAAAATTCAAGAGGAAGGCTACAATCAAAAAATGTGTTTATTCTGTATGCAATTATACATGCTACACGAGATTGCACTGATTAAGAGTATGTGGGGTCTATGTGCTAAGTCTTGGAGAGAGATAAAGTCAATGAGCAGATAGTGCCAGCCAACCAGCACCTAACCGCATCGAGGCTAATAGGCTAGCCCCCGCGACACAATTTCCTGCGGTCATCGACCTCGGATAATTGGATACCCCCCTCTGAGTGAAAAAGATGTTTGGTGCAACCAGTGGCACAAGACCTGGCAGCTCGCTCGCATCAGGCGTCTCGCGCTGCACGGTGTACAAAGGCTAAGTGTATGAGGACACATCTGTATGTATTTCATTACATTCTAATTTAGAAAAAACATACCATTATGCAATAATTTCCAATAAGTGTGTATAAAAATACCCTTTACAGGGTTCGGTATGTACTATTGGCGGACGGGATGCTCGCTGTCCATATCCCGACCGCGGCATCCCGCCGGCCAGAATTCCGGCAGCGGGGTGAGTACTTAAGAGTCTCCTTGCAGGCTCGCTGCACTCGCCACACTGTGGGCTCGCTGCACTCGCCACACTGTGGGCTCGGTGGCTCGCTGTGCTCGCCACAGGATGTTGTCCCACTCTATGGGTGTCGTGGACACCCACGAGTGGGAAGAGCCCTGGTGCACCGGGATTCCGGCTGGCTGCATTGTCAGCTGTCGGGATTTCGGCGTCGGTATCCTGAACGCCGGGATCCCAACCACTGGCAAATTGACTGCATCCCCCTTTACAGCCTGAAGCAAAACAGCAGAAACATCTGAGCAATGATTTCTCCAAAATTGCTGTACCCAAATCTTATCTCAACTTCGTCTGCTAATCTACGGCACTGATATGTGTTTTGCCAGTTATAACACCATACCTCCCAACATGACCCTCTCCAGGAGGGACACAATGCTCTGCTTCTGGACTTTTCTCTTCATTTATGATTGCGTCATGTTGGGAGCTATGTAACACTCAGACCAGTCTGTTATTGTTCTTGGTCTATTTCTGCTCCTAATTGACTAGACTAATTTTAACTATTCTGCCTGTTATCATTCTGACCTTAGTTTATGATTACTCCGTCCATCATTGCACTACCCCAGGTTGTTGTTATTGATTATTTTCTCTTGCCTTGAAACTTGGTGGTTTATCGTTTCTCTCCTTAGTCATCTGACCTGACTTTGCTTCTTTACTATGTTGTTTGTAGCCCATTACTAGCTAATTTATACTTAATTTATTTCTATAGATTGTGCTTCTGTACTACAATACAATATTCCACTTCTGATGCACATGTAGTTGTTGTGTTGCTAATTTGTCTTATACATACAGTCAGGGGCGCTTTAAGAGAGGAGGAGGCCCATGTGCAGCCTCCCCCGTTTGGGCCACCTCCTCTCTGCCAGCACCGCTGAGAGTCTGGGTACTAGAGGGCTCAGACTCTACTGCGCATGCGCAGATCTCCGTGAAAATGGACAGGTGGCCATTTTCACAGTGAGTTCTACACTGTACATGCACAGAACTTTGTGAAAATGGCCACTGCGCCATTTTCACAGTGTTTTAACAGCGCTGCCTATGTCGGCTCAGGACTCTGGAGGGGTAAGTATTATAATAGTGGGTGCAGTGTGGGCCCCCCCTGGGCTCAGGGGTCTGTGTGCACCGCACACACTGCACCCATTATAAATACGCAGGTGCATACAGGTCTATGCAAAAGTTGTAGGCAGGTGTGGGAAAATATATAAGTAAGAATGCATTCAAAAATAGAAGTGTTAATAGTTTATTTTTATCAATTAACAAAATGCAAAGTTAATGTACAAAAGAGAAATCTAAATTAAATCAGTATTTTGTGTGACCACCCTTTGCCTTTAAAACAGCATCAGTTATTATTCTAGGTACACTTGCACACAGTTTTTGAAGGAACTCGGCAGGGAGGTTGTTTCAAACATCTTGGAGAACTAACCACAGATCTTCTTTAGATGTAGTCTTGCTCAAATCCTTCTGTCTTTTCATGTAATTCCAGACAGATTTGATGATGTTAAAATCAGGGTTCTGTGTGGGCCATGGGGTCGATTCAGACCCTGACGATGTGCATAAATCGCCGGTACACGCATGTGCAAGGTCCTAAACTGCATTATCTTCAAAAGCAGTTTTAGACCTGGAGGGGGGAGGGAACGGGGCGTCGACGTCACATTTTGTGGGCGTCAATGCTCCATTTTAGGGGCGCAGTCCGGACAAAGCAGGCGTGTCCGGACAGTTTGTGGGGCGGGATGCGGTGGCTGCGTGCCGTCAAATACAGCCGTTGCGACCTTTAACATGGCGGGTAGCCGACTGCCTTTGCAGCTAGGCTGCACAGGCAGAGGGCTACTCTAAACCGCCGCGCGATTCTCTTGCATGTCTGCGGAGGGGCTGAATCCAGAATGTGGGATGGACTTGCCCTGTGCTAGGCGTACCCCCGCATGTCAAAGAAATTGATCGTAGATGTGCGTTTACGATCAGGTCTGAATTAGGCCCCATATCATTACTACCTGGTCTCCTTGTTCTTCTTTACGCTGAAGATAGTACTTAATGACATTAGCTGTATGTTTGGGGTCGTTGTCCTGCTGCAGGATAAATTTGGAGCCAAGTAGACACCTCTCTGATGGTACTGTATGATGGATAAGTACCTGTCTGTATTATCTCAGCATTGAGGACACCATTAATCCTGACCAAATCTCCAACTCCATTTGCTGAACTGCAGCCCCAAACTTGTAAGGAACCTCCACGTGCTTCACTGTTGCCTGCAGACACTCATTATTGTACTGCTCTCCAGCCCTTCGGCGAACAAACGGCCTTCTGTTACAGCCAAATATTTCAAATTTTTAGTCATTAGTCCAGAGCACCTGCTGCCATTTTTCTGCATCTAAGTTTCTATGTTTTCATGCATAGTTGAGACGCTTGGTCTAGTTTCCACATCGAAGGTATGGCTTTTTGGCCGCAATTCTTCCATGAAGACCACTTCCGGCCAGACTTCTCTGAACAGTATATGGGTGTATCTGGGTCCCACTGGTTTCTGCCAGTTCTGAACTGATAGCACTGCTAGACATCTTCCGATTTCAAGGGGAAGCAAGCATCTGATGCACTAAGGGCCTAATTCAGAGTTGATCGCAGCAGCAAATTTGTTAACAGTTGGGCAAAACCATGTGCACTGCAGGGGGGGGGGGGGGGGGGCAGATATAACATGTGCAGAGAGAGTTAGATTTGGGTGGGGTGTGTTCAAACTGAAATCTACATTGCAGTGTAAAAATAAAGCAGCCACTATTTACCCTGCACAGAAACAAAATAACCCACTCAAATGTTATATCTGCCACACCTGCAGTACACATGGTTTTGCCCAACTGCTAACAAATTTGCAGCTGCGATCAACTCTGAATTACCCCCTAAGTTTCCTTGGCCAACCACTGCGTCTACGGTCCTTAACATTGCCCATTTCTTTGTGCTTCAATGCTGAGAAATACAGGTAGGTATTTATCGGACATGCAATACCACCAAGATGGTGTCTGATTGGTTGCCAATTTAATCTGCAGTAGACAAAAACCCCAAACATACAGCAAATGTCATTAAGAATTATCTTCAGCATAAAGAACAACAAGGAGTCCTAGAAGTGAAGTCTGACTGGGATTACATGAAGAGACAGAAGGATTTGAGCAAGCCTACATCCACAGAAGAACAATCTCCCTGATGATTTCCTTTAGAAACTGTGTGCAAGTGTACCTAGAAGAATTGATGATGTTTTGAATGCAAACAGTGGTCACTCCAAATATTGGGTTTAGACTTCTCTTCTGTTCATTCATTTTGCAAATTGATAAAAAAAAAACTAAACATATTTTTGGTTTTCAATAAAAACAGATTATAAAAAAAAACTATTTTTGAAAGCATTCTTTCTTACTTTGCAGCATTTTTCCACACCTGCCTAAAACTTTTGCACAGTTCTGTATATTATCTTTGTTAATAATACCAGTTTACGAACCACCTGTTTGTAAACTTGTATTACACACATTAAATCTCTGGGGGAGCCAATACCAATGTGCACATTGCACTCTATGGAAGAAAGGTGCTGCTGTATGTTAATAACCAGTGGTGTCACTAGTTGGATCAGAGGGGTGACCCCAAAATGCCGGCTCCTCCTCAGTGACCGGAGCCGAGTGCTACACTGTGACATTACATGCAGCACTCGGCTACTGTCAGAGCGTAGGAGCTGGTAGTGCAGCCAGATAATAATAATAATTGTATTTATATAGCTCTCTTTCTTCAGGGACTCAGGGCACTTAGATGAGTCTCTGGGGGCAGCCCAGTATCTCCGGGAATGCTGGAGTGATGATAAAGGGGTCTGGCTGTGAGATCACACCCCTTCCCATGAGGCCATGCCCACTTTTCGGTCATACAGCGCAGGATGGAGCTTGTCAGTGCACCAGGTGTCACTGACCCCAGTGGCACCCCTGTTAATAACGGAGACTCCTTTGATAGGTTTACATAATACTGTGCACGGTCATCAAAACTGGCTATTTTATAAAAATACTATGAAAATGTGAGGGGTTAATAATAAAGTTGTAGATGGTTTAATTACCTATTGGCAGAAAGCTTGTTTGCAATAAACCCTCCAGGGATCTGGGTCACAATATATCCCCAGAAAAAAGATCCATGGATCAAGCCAACTGTTTCTGGATCCCAGCTGAACTGAGCTTTCTGTAAAGACACATTTCCCATTAGTTAAAGGCAGTGTAAACATGAGGAGTCTGTAACATTTTCCATACTAGAGACATACACTAAGAGGCTGCTGCAGAGCGAGTATTAAGCCTGTTTGTGTAGTTACATGATTTGCTGTACATATGTACCTCACACAGATGTGCACTATTCTGCAATTTACACCTGCATGGGCATGACAGAGGTGTTATAGTGTAAGCTAACTTCTTTAAGTGGGAGTTCACATAATTGAGAAAGCCAATTTATTTGTGTGTGGTCAGGGGCAGATATGAGATAATGATGATGATAACGATGGCAGCAGCACCCTAACAAACCCCTTGTGATTGGCCTTTTGCAAATGCTGATTGGTGAATTCTTCATGGCTCTGACATATATTATGCTTTTTCACCAGATTAGTTTTTACATTAGAGGCGTTTTAACAGTGCCTATTAATGGATTGTTAAAAGCAATGGATGTAAGTTTGTGTGATGCATGTCTGGTTTATAGACATGTGCTATTATTAAAAACTGGAATGCATCTTAAGGTAATTGCAGCTTTGCATATAACAATGGAAGCTTTGTAATGAACGCAAATTGCCTTTGACATTTGGGATGCAGTTGCAGCCAACTCTGCCTCAGTCCCATTGTGTCTTGTGGTTGCAATTGTTGTACCCATGGTAATTCCACTTTACACATTTATGCAATTAAACAGGGCCGTAACTACGTGTGGGCGGATGGTGCTGAGCACACAGCGCAGTTGCTCTGTGGGCGCACCATCCGCATGTACACTGATTGGCTGCCACCAGCTACAGCGCTGTCCGCTGTACTGTACAACGTTTTTGGGGTGCTTAACTCCTTTGTCAAGGTGTGAGAAGGACTTCTCCTAACACCTTGACAAAGTAGTTAAGCACCCCGAAATGTTGGACACCATGATGTGATTGATTCCAATATACTTTTTGACATTTGAACGACTCAGAGTGCCACAGTGTCTATTTTTCTCTATTGATTCCACTACTGAGGGCATCGGGGCGCATTGTTGCTTAAACGGAGTGCCGGGCTGTATGTTATACACGCAGTATGTATATGTATATATATATATATATATATATATATATATATATATATTACTACTGTTCATTGTAATGTGATTGACGGGCGCTACTGTGTGGTGTGATATGAATAACGGGTGCTACTGTGTGGTGTAATGTGAATAACAGGTGCTACTGTGCAGTGTAATGTGAATAACGGGCGCTAGTGTGCGGTGTAATATGAATAACGGGTGCTACTGTGTGGTGTATTGTGAATAACAGGTGCTACTGTGCGGTGTAATGTGAATAACGGGCGCTAGTGTGCGATGTAATATGAATAACGGGTTTCACCAGCAAATGGAAGTGGTAGAATAATAAACCTTTACATGTCTATCAGGGGTATCGTACCATTTGAAGTATACTCAGTATGAAATTTCCTTGATAAAGATAGATATGGAGCTAGAGGCAAGCTTATCCCTAATTGTTTTACAACAAGCCTAGCCTGGGGGTGGTCCAATATACCTTTCACATTTCCTTTTATGGCTAGTGTGTGATCCTAGTCTGGAGTATAGCAAATTAATGTAGAAACTCATACCCCTTTTCCCCCAAAGTCTTGGCTCCAATCCGAGATCTGGAACACAGTTCCAGCTTGGGTCAGACTCAGGACTGACTCCAATCCCACTGCGGCTCCAACCCGGAAATAACTTGCACATGGGTGCGGTCTCTTCTCCTGGCGCATGGAGAGGAAATCATTTCCAAACACCAGGAAATTTGTCTCTTCCCGTGCTGTAAACTGACCTGGGTAGGATGACCTGGGATACCAGTTTACACTGCAGCTCACCCAGGTTCAACCATGGTAGCTACCTGGGAAGGATTGTTTTTGTTATTGAGGGAGCTGTTTCCACTGACAAAAATCCCAGTGTGATGTGCGTTCACTTGCAAAAGTCCAGGATTTTCATGTCAGTGGAAAAGAGGTATAAGGGTATATTTACTAAAGTTCAAATTTTTAGAAGTGGAGATGTTTAACAGAGCAACCAATCAGATTCTAGCTATTCTCTTCTAGAAGGTGCTAGATAAATACGTAGAATCTGATTGGTTGCTATGGGCAATGTCTTCACTTCTAAAAACCTGCAATTTAGTAAATATACCCCTAGAGATCTTACAGTACATTTTTGTAGGGGAAGAGATACAAAGCCTTTCAAATGAAGATACAGTAATACAAGTCTCTGTTTTGGGAAAGCCCTGACAAAATAGAATTTGGATAAAGTAAAATTTAGTGTTAAAGTCAGGGATCCTATATTTCAGGGCATCAAAGGATAGTAAGGATCCTCATCTGAGAGGTGTTCATCTTATTCTAGCTTCAATCCAAGGGGAGCAATACTTAATTAGAACGGTTCAGTGGCTGAAAGTTGATGGTGTAGATTGGGACATAAGTCATGATTTATATATATATATATATAAATGTGGTGTGTGTGTGTGTGTATATATATATATATATATATATATATACACACACACACCACATTTTTGCTGAGAATTTGAGAGTAGGGAGAGAAAGATCTCACCATATTGGACCTGGATCTCTAGAGAGATTCCAAGATTAGTGCCGGGTCAAGGGTCAAAATATTTGGCATCAATATGACCAAGATAAAATGTGGAGCGGAGTGGAGTAGAGGAGGCTGTAAATTGGCTCCCATGAGAGGACAGGGCAGTTTCCATCAGGGGCCTCTCCTCTTTAGCCAGCAGAGGTGTGTGTAAGCACTAGTAGACTAGCACTGTGCTAGAGTCTACCAGAAGAGGCGCAGGCAGGGGCATATTGGGATGGAAAACCAGCCCAGAGAAACATCCGTAGGCAGCCCCAATGGAGGCGGGGTCTACTGAATGATGTGGGATCCCCCCTAGCCAAGTTGCTTTGATATACAGGCTCTGAAAAAGAGACTTTTTTTGTGGGGGTGGGGGGGAAAGGGGGGGGGGGGGGGGGGGGAGTATAAATATCTGAATCATACGAAAAGCTTAGGGGAGTTCTCTGTATATTAAGACTCATAGAAGATAGTCTTATAAACCCCAGGTAGTTCATTTTCTTTCTTTTTTTCCTTGGACCATTCAAAATCAGATTATATCTTTTAAAAAGATTATTTGTATCTGGATAAGTTTCCATCTCGTCCCTAATTTTGCGTTAAAACAATCTTGAACTAACAAGGGTGCAACATGTGTCCTGTTTCTCTGGGTTCAGTTCCTGAGCTTTAGAACAAATACAGTTTATAACAATAACTACAGCTCTCCTAATTCTGTTTAGTAAAAGTCCTAATGTTATAAAATGCAGTACAACGTTCAGCAGATCCTGCAACTGTGACTCACCTGAATCTCAGGCTTCCCATTGACATATACAGTGTTGTTGTTCACCATTTCTACGATGGCAACGCCAAGATTACACCTAATTCCAAAGGAAATACAAAAACCCAGCCCACTCATAATGGCAATAATGTAACGCTTGGGAAGTCCACAGCAATAGCAGTCAAATCTGGGGGGCGTGTGAGTGGGGGCCTGGATTGGCTGTCCATCTTCATTCAGTTCTAGGTTGTCCTCATCAGCATTTGTTCCATCAATTTTCCTAATTAAAATAGAACATATTTGTTATTTTATCTTTTTCTTTTATGCATATTATATCTATCCACCCAGGTTTCTTTATTGTCAAACACACTTCAGCACACTCTGTAATTAAATGGTTCAGGCATAGAGAGGTTATTATTATAACTTTTGTTTATACTGTATTTCTCACTATTGCATGTTATTACAGACTTCTGACTATGTGCTTGTTCCTTTATAAGGAGCAATTCACTTCTCAGTTTGTCTGCATCATTGCCAACTGTCCCCGACATGTGAAAACAGTCACAATTGTTGAAGATTATGTTTATGGGAACTACTTCCTAGACCCCTGAATTTTCATATTGACTAATTGTTCAGCTATAATTCCTTTTCAATCTATGTTTATGTGGGTGACATTTTCTTCTCAGCAAATGTCCTGATTGCTCATGTAACACTGACTGTAGGAGGGAGTGCACCGTAACATCACTTATCACCAGCGCTTCCTCCTCCATTTATTGCGCAGTGGCTTGCAGTGCAGGAAGACGCATCAATCCAAATGTCAAAGGGTAGAAGAAGCTTCTCCATTACCTCCTCCAGTACTAATGCAGGAGGAGTGCAGGGGACTTGTGTCACTGACAAATGTAAATGGGTACAGGGGTGTATTAAGAACTCGGGTGCTCACTGGCAAAGACCCCCCCACCACCACCATAAAGCGCCCCCCATTCCTATTTGTATGTTTCTCTCACGCAGTGTGCTGGCTCCCAATGCTTCTCCCATATTATCATCCTTCCAGTGATATAATTGAAAAGATGGCGCATGGATGGAAGATAACAGAGACTCTGGCCCAGTGGCAGAGTCTTTGCTAGCTCCTGTGCGGTGCCAACTCTCTGACTATATTGCTAAAAGATGGTGCCTCAGAAGAAGCATAGAGAGCTGGTGCACCGCATGGGAGGCACAGTGGCCAGACCTGGTGCAGGTATGCAGTGTACGGCCCCTCTGAGCCTCTGTAAACTACACACCTTGCACCCATGATAGATACACGACTGCAGCACAGGTATCTAAAAAACTGGATATGAAACCAAAGTGACCATCCCATGGTTTAGAGACAAACGGATGAGAGAATTTGCACTCTACACAATAATTGTACTTTTGTGTTCTCAGTAGAGGCTGCACACCTGATATCTACTTAAAACTGGTCCAGTGAAGTGCGCTGAATGCCTTTTTACTACTCTATGCTGGCACATATTGCAATTACTTGCAACTCTACGCATAACCTCTGCAACCAGGATCACCATAATGGATTCTTATAAAACGGGTTGATTCGCTGTACACATTCAATGATGTCTGACAGTACTCTCAGTGCTGTGTACACTGCAGTGACGTGCGGTGGAGTGAGGTTACCGTACGTCCCTGGTACACTGCATAATATACATTGATGTAAGGGCTGAAATGTTAAGCAGGGAGTGACAAATTTAGTAGTATGGACTTAATGAAAACTATTGGTTGCCTGCTGCAAGCTGTTTGAATTTCATGATGTTTTAATAATTTATTAGCACTGGTATTAAATGTTACAGATATGATTATTTGCATTTTAGCTTAAATTCAAGTAGTGTAAACACATGCTTTTTAGAGATCATTGATTTCCAGTTTTATTTATCTGGGGACTATATTATGTGTGAATGATATTTTATATTTTGATCACACGTTAAGAACTCAAGACTTATCTAGGGCTGTAAAAATCTTCATACTGTACTTCTATGACTAATGAATTGTTTAGTTCTGCAAATTAGCAGTTTTCCTTATGTAGAAGAAACAACTTTACTACTTTAAACCTTTCATTAACAAATGGTATATACAAATATGTTTACAGTTAGATATATTTATAAATGTTTATTAAATAAGTTTTCTGTGGTTAGAATACCTTCATTCTATATTCTATGTGTGTGAGTAAAGACTGACCTGAGTAAGGGATAGTAGCAGACACTTCCCCCTGTGTGCCAACCTTTTAGAACCACAAAACATTAAATAGAGCATAAATATAATGCCTGCTGAAACATTGTCTAATATGGTAGTATTTATTTCATTATTACATAAAGAACATGTAGTCATTTATTACTTTTTAGTGTAAGTCCCAACAGAATACTATATAAACTTATTTTAAGTTTTTAAATAATGAAGCAATTAACAAAGAGATAAAACAAATGAGTTATAAAAATATAAAGAATAGCAAAATGTAATGCAGGATAAAATAATTGTAAACTAAAGATCCTGCGTAAAAGGACATGCCTTGATGTGGGTTATTTTTTTCACATTATTAGTACACTGCACATAAAATAATATAAATACTGTATCAATTGCTCTGCTTTATAATGTGTTACTTCTTAAAAGACTATTAAATTCATAGGTATTTGTTTTATTTTATTACTTTTTATACTAAACTATAATGGTGAGTACCATTTTTTGTTCAATACAGCTGCAGTTCACATCTATGTATATGACAGAATGTTTATTTATAAATACAATAATTTCACGTTTTATATTGTTTTTAAACAGCAACTAAATTAACTATATAATTCCTCATATAAATGGTATTTTTTTTAAAAACTACACATACAAAATGTAAGCCATTGAAGTTGTATATTATTAGAGATAACTTAGAATCAGTTTAAGTCCAAATACCAGAAAAGCGAAAAATGTTTTGGTTATGTCAAATTAACTGTAACATATAAAAAAAAATTTTTTTTTTAAATAAACACAAAATTAATATATATACACATACATATATCTATATATGTATAAAATGATTTTACCTTTGCAGGTTCCCCAGAGAGTCCCCAATGCTATTCTTCACCTCGTCTTTTCCTGGATTGAGGATTTTCTCTTTGAACGTGCTGAGTGCTTGGAAAGGCATTGTATGTCTTTATCTCTCAGCTCTACAGCAAACCACTCATCCTCCCCGTATTGTCTCACACACAGAAGTATATCTGCCACCTTGATTAAAAATGGCTAATAGTTCAATGAACACATTTCAGCAAGAATAGTTTGTAAGCCAAATGGCCCTATACCTCTGATTGTAGAAGTATTAAATAAAACAGACAATTCTTTATGGGATCAAATGAGAGGATGAAATAAAGTCTATGAGGAAAGTAATTATCCAAGTGGTTGAAGCTCACATCAGTGATGGTCTATCTGCAGGGGAAGCAGACAGCTGTTCAGGATAGAGGCAAAGCCATTCAACCTAGTTTCACATGAGGAGTGTTGGGTAATAGTTCCCGATGCATCAAAACTATTGAACAGACTTTGGAAAACTCCTTGTTTAAATATTAAACAAACCGCACATGATGCTGTATGGGAAAATAAAGGAAGAAAAGTTCCTTGTATTATTCTGCCCCATCAGTGTCCCAGGATTCTGAGAAGTGATAATGATCCTCCTAGACTGTCATGTGTCCCTGACACGGGTAGCCATGCTACACTAGTAGATGCTATAGTAACGGAAACGATATGATCCTACCAGTTTAGTTATTAATAGCATCCCATACAAAATGAAGACAAAGAACACATTTATTAAACATTTAAGGGCTTCCTCCCGTCTCCATGACGCATGCAGGTGGTCATGGACTGCAATTCACATATATTATTACTGAGCATCACGTCTCATTAATGCAGCTGAGTCTCCCTGCTTCGTCTCTGATGATCTAATGATTGAGAGCAAACACTGAATAAGCTAACGTTGTTCTTCAACTCACATTGTTGAAAGGCGTTGCAAAAAAATAGTATATGTAATAAATTCTGGATGATGCTAACATTATCCAGTTTCTGACTTTATCTACAAAATGTACATTTCACAATGAAGAGTAATAAACTTAGGAAACAAACTATGAAGTAAAGTTACAGAACATCTGCCTTTTGAGCATGGTAGAGGCAGACATTTTTGTAGGCTGATCCTATA